>NC_073240.2:16555119-16856071 GCF_029281585.2 Gorilla gorilla gorilla
TACAAAAATTAGCCTGGCGTGTTTGGCGCATGCCTGTAGTCCCAGCTACTTGGGAGGCTGACACAGTAGAATCACTTGAACTCGGGTGGCGGAGGTTGCAGTGAGCCAAGATTGCATCACTGCATGCCAGCCTGGTGACAGAGCGAGACTCTGTCTCAAACAAAAAAAGAAAAAAGGGAAGACTTTAGACTACACCATGAGGTCCTGGAAACCCACAGATGTTAGATGTTTGCCCTCAGAAAGGCCCATAGGAAAGGCTTTCTATTGACCCCACAGGAATACAAGTAACTCTCTCAAGGTTTTCAACTTTATGTTAAGATCTTGAAGTCTCTTGGGGCTGAAGACAAAATATTACATCAGAAAAAGATTATGTGGGGAAAAGTGTTTAACCATATTGCATTTTCCAATGAGAAAGTAAACCAAAGAAAAAGTAGACACACCAACAGCATTTTCTTGCTGAGCTTAGTTTTGTCCATATCATAATAGCTTTTGTCTTTTCAGGTTACAGTGGAGATTTAGGGATATTTTATTTGCTCTAAATGAAGGTTTTGTGTCTCTATGAAGAGATGGGATTCAGTTGGGTCTCTACTCAGACCCCCTCATCGCGCATATCACAGTGGCCTGGACACTGGAGGAAAGATTTCCTTTCTCAGCCATCACTGGGTTCACGGCTGAAGCCCAAGTAACAAAAGACAGATTAACATGCGGAAAGCGTACAGATTTACTAAAGTAAGTCTCATGTGACATGAGAGCCTTGGAAAATGAAGACCCAAAGAAACAGAGTGATCTGTGCATCTTGATGCTGGGTGTGACTTCATGGATAGCTGTAGAGAAGTATCATTGGACAAAGGAGGAAGGGCCTAATGGTGACAAACCAAGGCAACACTTTTTGAATGAGGCCTGTTTTCTCAGATTCTTCTCTGTCCTCATGTCCTCAGAACAAGGACATTCATTACTTCCAGATATGAGGTGGGCACCTCTCACATGAGGATCTTATGACCTAATTCTGGGGAAGGTCAGAAAATTATTTTCTAGTTTTGTTGTTGTTGTTGTTGTTGTTGTTTTTGAGAAGGAGTCTCACTCCATCGCCCAGGTTGGAGTGCAGTGGCACGATCTCGGCTCACTACAACCTCTGTCTCCTGAGTTCAAGGGATTCTCCTGCCTCAGCCTCCCATGCCTGTGATTACAGGCACCCACCACCACGTCCCGCTAATTTTTGTATTTTTAGTGGAGACGGGGTTTCACCACGTTGGACAGGCTGGTCTCGAACTCCTGTCGTCAGGTGATCCGTCTGCCTCAGCCTCCCAAAGTGCTGAGATTACAGGCATGAGCCACTGTGCCCTGCCTCTTTTCTAGTTTTTATCACCTGCTTCAGGGGAGAGGGATGGGAGAAGGTCAGAGGGTCCTTCCTGCTTCTGTGGTTTTCTCAAATGCCAAGGTGCCGTACTTTGTGGTGTCAAGCCCCGAATTTCATCGGCTGCAACTGCTTTCACCTCTCCTGCTCCCATGAGACTCCATGTTCCCCAAAGGCCATTTCTTCTCATCTGTGACTCTCCATCCCAAACACAATGCTTGGCAGTGTGATCAATATGTGCTTCGTGCATATTAGTTACCTTGAAAATTTTCTCAAGGCCAGACTCCAAAAAAAATTATAAATACGTGGAAACCAGTGGAATCAGGTAAAGGCAAAACTATTCAAAGAAACTCGACTCACCATTGAGAGAAAAAGAAAGTCAACCCCTCTCTGTGCTAAGTAAAAATTTTACTTTATTTCAGCACTTTTCAAAACTACGAGTCACATAAAAAAATCACTAAGGCTGGGAGCAGTGGCTGACGCCTGGAATCCCAGCACGATGGGAGGCCAAGGCAGTGGATCACCTGAGGTCAAGAGTTTGAGACCAGCCTGACCAACATGGTGAAACCCCATCTCTACTAAAAATACAAAAATTAGCCAGGTATGGTGGTGGGCCCCTGTAATCCCATCTAGTTGGGAGGCTGAGGCAGGAGAATCACTTGAACGCAGGAGGCAGAGGTTGCAGTGAGCTGAGATCGCACCACTGCACTCCAGCCTGGTGACTGAGTAAGACTCCATATGAAAAAAAAAAGAAAAGAGAAAGAAAGAAAGAAAGAAAGAAAGAGAAAGAGAGAGAAAGACAAAGAAAGAGAGAGCGAGAAAGAAAGAAAAGAAAGAAAGAAAGAAAAAGAAAAAAAAAGAAAGATCGCCAGAAGCCTTGAAAAGTCACCTCTCTTAATAAAGGCAACTGTTTTCCTGTGGAAGACATTACGTCATGTATGGACATCTTTCCTTTTTATGAAGGACATATTAGTGTTCTTATTTATTGGCCTGATCCTAACACCTCTAAATTTTAAATGAAATTTTTTCCTATATTTAGCCTGGTATGTTGGTCCTTTTTGGATGGGTTTATAGTGGATATTCCAGTTTTCTTAGTTGTTACATAAACTCTTGATTTGTGTTCCAGAAATTTAGTCCCACCTTCCTTTTTTTCCTGTGAAAACACTTTTCAGGATGATGGCAGCTTCATTGTTCCAGGAAAATACTTTTCGGGATGATGGCAGCTTCATTGTTCCAGGGGAAATGTAAATTTGAGTTCTGAAATTGTTTTTGAACACCGGGTTTCTTCTTTTTGTATTTTAACTGAGAAGTAAACAAAGATGTTTCACTTAAACACTTAGACATGATTTATTCTATAAGTTTACTCTTTACCATGGAATAAAGTCACCATTAGAAAATGACAGAAAAAAAATAGATGGGAAGGTGTTTATTCTCTGATATTTTTCCAGACCCCACAGGAGCAAGGAGGGCAGTAACCCATGCTTTTCTTCCCTAAAGCAACAGCCATTTCTCCCCCCTCAAAAAAAAAAAAAAACTGCTGCTTTCTCCAAACACCTAAACGCCCTAAATTCTTTCTTTACTCCATTCTGCTCCTGCTCATTCCTCTAATGTGTATAAACTTCCCATATACCATAGAAGATGAGGATCCCTTTGGTTGTATCTTGTCAATACCAAACAGAATATGACAAGTGATAAACCCTTACAGTTGTCTTATTCTTAAAGTTTCAAATGTTTCCCATTATTTCTCCACCGTGGCCTCATATATGTCGTTGCCATTCTAGTTCCTGTGGAACTGGAAAGATTTACTGTTTCTGTTCTGAATTTCAACCCTCAATGTAAGCAGTGGGAAACAAAGCACCCTGTCCATGAGGAAAAATAATAAAGAAAACATTTAACCTAGAAAACAATAAATGTTTGTTTCAAAATGTTTTGTATTCAGTCAAAGGGTGACTGAATACAAAATAAAACAAATCAAGGAGAATTTTCATCTAAATTTAACAAAGTGGGAGACATCAAGAGTAACTAACTGTCAATGAGCTTGAGAAACAGATCTCAAAGTAAATCTCTGAAAACCCATTCAAGATCCTGATGTGTAAGAACTGCAATCAAGCAAGGAAGCACAGGTAAGCAAACAAAACATCTAAAAGAAGGCTTTTACATTAAAAAAAATCAGAAAATAGTACCTGATGAACTTCTAATACAATTCAAAACCCTCATGAAAAATGGGAGGAAGAAATGCCACGTTAACTGTCCCTGCTCTATTGTACTCAAAACTCCTGCAGGTGCACAGATGCAGGGAAGAGAGAGTGTTGTGGTAAGCACACCTGCTATGTTAGAGGAGCTCTACAAATGAATCACAGGAAACAGAATGATTCTATTGTCACAGAGTAGAAGCTGCTATGTTGGAGGAACTCTATAATGAATCACATGAAACAGAATAGTTCCCTTGTCACCGAGTAGAACCTGCTATGTTACAGGAACTCTATAAATGAATCACATGACACAGAATGGTTCCATTGTCACTGAGTAGAACCTGCTATGTTAGAGAAACTCTATAAATGAATCACATGAAACAGAATGATTCCGTTGTCACTGAGTAGAACCTGCTATATTAGAGGAACTCTATAAATGAATCACATGAAACGGAATGGTTCCGTTGTCACCGAGTAGAACCCATTGGCCAATAACTCTGACAAATATTATTTTCTGGATATTAAACACAAACATAAATGTTAAAAATGTTTATGTTGGCCAGGCGTGGTGGCTCACGCCTGTAATCCTAGCACTTTTGGAGGCCCAGGCGGGCAGATCACAAGGTCAAGAGATCGAGACCAGCCCGGTCAACATGGTGAAACCCTGTCTCTACTAAAAATTAAAAAATTAGCTGGGCATGGTGGTGTGTGCCTGTAATCCCAGCTACTCAGGAGGCTGAGGCAGCAGAATCTCTTGAACCCAGGAGGGGGAGGTTGCACTGAGCCGAAATTGTGCCGCTGCACTCCAGCCTGGGTGACAGAGCAAGACTCCATCTCAAAAAAAAAAAATGTTTATGTTGAAGACAATGTTTCCATCCACAGATCTAAGAGATTTGCCCTCAAATTACAAACTGTTTTGTAAAGTGAACAAAAATGCCCCACGACTCTCCCTACATTTTTTAATATTATTCCTGTGATCATTGTCTCTCTTTTCAATAAGTTTCTCATTCAAACAAACTGGAAAATTCAGGTGATTATCTGAATCAAAACACATATATCTTACCTAAATTATCAGAACAAGGCTATTAAACATTTTGCTTTGCTGTGGTTATGCAGACTTGTTCTCTGTGCACTAAAGCCTCCCAAATCATTTACATTATTTTGACCCCTGGTCATATAAATTATTAGTTCTGCTTTAGAGATCAGGAAATTGATGCATTTCATTTTTGCATTTAACACATATTAAGGTGGTCCCTTTACTAAAAGTGGAAGACATAAAGATTAATGTGATTCAGTCTCTGCCCAAAAGGAACTCACACAGATAAGCATATAGATTTTAGTATAAAAGCATATAAACCATGGAACATTCTATAATAAATCTATAACAAAGATTTAAGTACACGCAGAAGCCTGGAGATGCCAGTCGGTGCCACAGTAGGATGAAAGGATGTATGTGCCAGCCCTTTCTAAATGTTACCAGTGCTGTGCTTGAGTTAAGAGAATTGGTGGCCAAACTAGAAACCAACTCATTTTCAGTAGCTACACAGACTACCATGAAGAAATGAGCTCGGGACAAATGACTATAAACCTTGGGTCAAATAGCAACAAAGATTCTCTTCTTGACCAAACTCTAGTCAGGCTCCTCTGAGCTACTTTTTCAACAAGGTCTCATCCTTGGGCCTTGTCCTCAAGAGCCAAGAGCCAGAAACCTGCTAAGTCAGTTTAGCCAGAACTTCCCGCCCTCAACAAGTGTTCTGATCAATTTCCTCACTCCCCACAGAACCTCCTGCACTCAACGTGTGTTCTGAGCAATGTCCTCACTCCCCCACCATCCCCAGGTGATATCTCAGCACTCTAGTGCCTGCAGGATTCTGAATAAGTTCAGACAGAATCCCCTGTACTCCTGAGGTTTTTTCTTCATAATTTGGCACCTACTGACTCCCACCCTTGGCTGTAAATCCTCACTTGTCCCTGATAGATTTAGAGCTGAGTCCAATTTCTCTCCCTACTGTAAAACCCCATGGCAGTGGTCTCTTTACCTATGAAGATAATCCCCCTGAATGAATTTGGCCTTATTGTTTTAACAAATGTCATGAATGATTTTTTTCGATGATAAGCTAGACTTCCTATGGTATAGTAGAAAATATATTTGATCATTGACAAGGGTTCCTGGCATAGAGTTCCTAAAACCCTTGGCATTTCTGGAGTGATAGGAGTATCTTTTGTTACTCATAATAAGCCCCTTTCAACAATACTGAGTCTATGCTAAGGAGGTGACTCTTGCTGGGCCTCTAGATGGATTCAGGATAGGGGCTGGTTGCCAGAGGAACCAACCAAGTGGTTAGAAGGTTGGAACTTTCAGCTGGACTTCCCCTACCTCTGAAAGGGAAGAGGGGCTGGAGATTGAGTTCAATCACCAATGGTCAATAATTTGATCAATTATGCTATGTAATGAAACCTCCATTAAAACCCATAAACAATGGGGTTTGGAGAAGCTCCAGGCTGAGGAGCCCATCAAGATGCTAGAAGGGCGGCACATCCAGGGAGCATGTGGGAGCCCCATGCACACACATTCCCCTGATCCCTTACCCTGTGCATCTGTCGCATGTGGCTATTCCTGAGCTACATTCTTCATAGTAAACCAATCATAGTAAGTAATGCTTTCTCTGAGTTATGTGAGTCATTCTAGTGAGTTTTGAAACCTGCACAAAGAGATGTCAAGGGAACCTCCAGATTTAGGGGATGTCAAGGGAGCCTCCAGATTTGTAATCAGCCAGGCAAAAATGTGGGTAGCCTGGGCGACCCATTTGTGGCTGGCATCTGAAATGGAGACAGTCTTGTGGAACCAAGTGTCAGAATGGAATCGAATCGTTGAACACTCAGTTGATGTTGGAGAACTGGAGAATCCATGCTGAAAAAGATACCACATCTTTGGTGTCAGGGGGGAATGAAAACCTCTCAGCCACATGAACTTCAACAATTTTCCTGCCATTCCAGAGTCAGTTCTGCTTTTAGATATGAGAAATACTAATAACACTTAAAGGCCTCATGCTGAACTGAGTAGCCATTCCCCCTCTGAGATTTAGCATGAACCACATTATATTGCAATTGTATTTATTGGTCCACCTCCCTCACAGGAACATGAATTCCCAGAAGGCAGGAATCACATGTTATTTGTATTTGTCATATGATAGGCAATCAATCACTATTGGTTTCATAAAAGGAAGAAAAAATTTCTAATAGAAGCTGTAATTAATTCCTTTGCTCTAAGCAGAAGCAAATAATGATTTCCGTAACACTAACCTGTCCTCCAAACTACAATGAAAATTGAGCTAGAGGATTTGGATTGGCCATAATAATAATTCTCTGCAGCTGGACAGAACCCACAAGGTTATATATAATATTTGAAACAGTGCATAGAATACTAATTAAATTTATAATACGTGGAAAATACCAAATGCTGATGAGGATGAGGAGTAACTGGAATTCTCATAAATTGCTTGTAGGAATGCAAGATGGTATAACCACTTTGGAAACAGTTTGTCAGTTTCTTATACGGTTTAACATATATTTCCTGTAAGACTTAGCAATCACACTCCTGGATAGTTGCACAAGAGAAATGAAAACATATGTACCCATAAATACTTGCATGCAAATATTACAGTGGGTTTATTCACACTAGCCAAAAACTGGAGGAAAAGAAAAAAAATCAAAATTTCCATCAACTGGTGAATAAATTCTGGTACATTTATACACCTGAACTCTACGAAGCAATGAAAAGGAAACAACTACTGATACGATCAAGAACGAATGAATATCAAAAATATTAGCCTACATGAAAGAAACGAGGCATAGACTGTGTTTCCATTTAGATGCCATTCTAGAGAAGGCAACACTAGGAACAGAAAGCAGACGAGTGGCTGCAGGGCTGGGTCTCAGGAAAGACGACCGCCTGCCTTGAGGCAGGGAAAATTGGGGGTGACGGACACATTCTGCATCATGATTGCGGCGATCGTGAAGTACGATAAGGATTTGTTTTCCTCTTTCATTGTTAGGTTCATAACTGAGAGTCGAAAACAAAAGATTAACAAGAGAAAGGCATACATATTTATTTAACACAAGTTATACATAACGTGAAGACTTCACAAGTGAAGGCCTAACAAAACAGCAAAACCTGTGTATTTTTACGCTAAATTTGGTGAAGAAGTGTATAGTAGAGAGATATGATTGGAGGCCAAAAGCCTTGATATAATAGTAATAAATTGGGGTAACTTGAGCATGGCCTGTTTCTTCAGATTCTACTTGACAGCTCTGTGTCTTGAAGGATAGAGATGTTCCTTTCCTAGGACATAGGGAGGGCAGCCCTGAAGTGAAGGTTTTATTTTCTACTTTAGAGGAAGGTAAGAGAGTTATTTTATGACCTGTTTCATGGGAGAGGAGCAAGGGGAAGGTGAGAGTGACCTTTCTGCATCTGCCATTTCCCCAAGTGCCAAGGTAACGTATTTTGGGGTAGTATATCAAGAACCCCGTCACCATATGTAAATTATACCTTAATCAACCCTGACTTTAAAATGTTACAATTCATTGTTTAGTCCTGTTGTTGATATAGGAGTTAAAAAGAAATTACTTGAGCAGATAGTGAGGGTACGAAAGTGCTCAGTAAAGGTTTTCTTTTTTAGTGAAAAGGAGGCCCAAAGTCACTTTCTAAGAAAGAGCAGCCTGTAAGATGGAGCTGCAGACATAGACAAGCCAGCGGCAAGCTTGCACGGGTGAAGGTCAGCAGGAAAAACCTACGGGGACTAGGCATGTTCAAAATGGCAGCTCCATCTCCCTTTCCCTTTGCCAACCACGTGTACAGGAAGGAGCAGACAAGATGGCACTGGTCAAGTGGAAAGCGCAATTGCATAATAACGTTAGGGTGGGGTGGCCAGCCTTCTCCTCATGCTATGTAAACCTCACACCTGATATAACCAATCTGTGGGTCCTACATAAGTCGGACACCACCTTCTCAAACCTGTCTATAAAACTTGGCACACTCTGCCATTGCCCAGTCTTTCCCTTTCAGAAGCCCTTGTCTCTCTCACCGGAGAGAGAGCTATTCTCCTTTCTCTTTTTTCTGCCTATTAAACCTCTACTCCTAAACTCCTCCATGAGTGTCTGTGTCCTAAATTTTCTTGGCATGAGACAATGAACCCCAGGTATTTACACCAGACAATGTCACTGCTTCATTATTAAGTTGGAAAAATGTAAAACTTAAACATTGTCCCAAATATTCTTTTTTTGCCTTTGTTATGTTTCCAGGACATGGAAGTAGAAATTCTCTTCCCAATAGTAAGAATTTCCAATATTTTTTTGTTAACCAGAAATTTGAAATTAAAATATTGTTTACTTTTTTATGTTCTTGTCTTATTAAGAGGTCTATGGTAGAGGGTGGAAGCAATTAAAGGGAGTCCCCTTCACACTTTTGTTGCTTGATTATTTACTCTAACAAATAAAACCAAAACATTCTATCTTCAGATATGACATAATAATCAACTATGAACCTTGGTGTGTGGGTTATTCAAGCCAGCTTCCTTTCTCCTGAAGCAGGAATAGCTGAAGGATCTCCCTAGCCCACCTTAGATGATAAGTGATCTTGCCCTGAGGCTCTGGCATTTATATAGCACCTCCAAAAAGCACAGTAAACCTTTAGGAGTTACAATTCATTTGATACAAATTCTGTAGGGCATCTCCTCCAAAATCATAAAGAGCTATTTCATTAGTTTAGGCACTATGACAATTTCTCAACCAATATTGCCAATGGAGACAAGAGGGAAACCTGTGTTAGAAACTAACCCAGTCCCAACTGTTATTTTGACTAAATAAGGGTATCAACTTTTAAATGCTATTAACTCTTAGGGCGTGTAAACCAGAGTTGAATGTATTCTAAAGAAGAAAGAGAAAAAAGAAGGAAGGGAGGAAGGAAGGAAGGAATCAAGGAAGAAGGAAGGAAAGAAGGGAAAGAGAAAGAAAGAGAAAAAAGACAAAAAGAAAAGAAAGGAGAAAGAGAAAGATGAAAAGAAAGAGAGAAAAAAAGAAAGGGAGAAAGGGAGTGAGGGAGGGAGGGAAAAACCCAGTAAAAAGGAAATGGTTTGCTCTAGTGGAAAAATATGGCCGCAGATTGTAAAGAATGACCTGAGAGAATTAGTGCTTCTTTGAAATCTGAACACAGCCTCGCCATATTTCAGAATTAATAGGGAAAAGAGAAACACAGATTCCTGAAACCCCATAATAATTATGTGTATTACCATCATTTATGTCCCTGTCCCTGGCAGATTTTATAAGAGTTGTTAACAAGTTAAAAGAAGATGATAGCTTTTCACCTGATTCTCTGCTTTGCCTACACAAAATAGATCATGTATTTTCCTCAAAGCCAAAGTTCCTTCTTGACTGTGCTATTTCTGTCAACTACATGCTTATAAAACATGGAGTCATCTGACTCTTCCCATCTGAATCCTAGCATGCAGTCAGCTCCCAGCCCTCCTCTAGGGATGCCTCACACAGCCACCCCGACACCCTCCTTGTGGTTCACCCAGGATAATGCCACCCACTCTCATTTAGCTTCCCTGTCTCAAGTTTTTGTCTCAGTCCATCTAACTTCTATTTCTAATGTAATTCTTTATTACAAAAATAATTTGTGCAGGTCAGTCTCCTCCAGAAAAACCTCCAATGGCTCTTTACTCCTGCCAAAGGTTAAAACCTATTTAACAGGTCAAAAATTACAACACTTCAAAACGCAACTCACTATCGCCACAATTTTGCCACTGTTCACCTAAATTAGCCCTCTAATTCAAACTAGCTTATTCTCTCGAGAACGTGCTGTGTTCGTTACCTGACACAAACCTTTGGAAAGTGATTTTTGGTGGGAAAGATATGCTCAGAAAAAAGTTGGCTGAACTTATTAAGGATATCCTCCCTGAAGATTTTCAGTCTGTGGGGACTTCCCATTCCTCAGTGCAAGGCTACAGGTGCTCGTGCCAGGCTAAGCCTGTCCAGCCCCAAGCTCAAAGCACTCTCTCTCCTCAATTGTGGCATTCATCTGCACCATTCTTTTAGACATTAACATCTGTAATGGCCCACACTTGAGTGTGTGTGTGTGTGTGTGTACACATCAATATATGTAGAAATATGTAGGTTATTAAATATATATTTACATTATATGTGAAGCAGCATCATTGTCAGTGGTAAGTACCAGGGGTTCATCCTCTTGTGCTGAGAAAATTAAGGACATGAACACATGTGGGTGGGTTAAGGAGTGGAAAGTTTAATAGGCAGAAGAAAGGAGAGAGGAGAGCAGCTCCTTGTGAGAGAGAGGTGTCAGAAAGGGGGACAGTGTCAGACCACAGCAGAGTTTATAGGCAGGCTTGAGGAGGTGGTGTCTGCTTTCCCTAGGGCTCATGGATTGGCTTGACCAGGTGGGACATTTACATAGCAGGTGGGGAAGGCTGGTAGTCCCACCCTAATCTTATTATGCAAATGGACTTTCCACTTGACCTTCACCATCTTGTCTGCTCCTTACAATACAGTGGCTGGCAAAAAGAGAAAATGGAGCCACCACTTTGAACATGCCTAGCCCAGGTAGTACATTACTATAGGCACAATTGCTGGCATTCACTCATGCAAGCTTTCAGCTTGCTTGTTTATGTCTGTAGCTTGATTTTACAGGCTGCTCTTTGTTAGAAAAATAATGATTTGGGGGCCACTTTTGATTAAAAGGAAAACTTTACTGAGGACTTCTGTACCCTCACTAACTGACTAAGTAATTTCTTTTCAACTCCTATATCATATGCACTTGTGATGCTGTGAAATATATATTTGACCTTCCTTCTGTTTTCCCCCTGCCTGAGATACAACTCCTAATGTCCTTAGAATCTCTAAGTGCTGTCTTTTTGCATGCTAATGTTGACTAATAGCTTCAAGGTGGGGCTGGTCACCAAAAAGACCAAGGAAGGATTAGAGGGTTGGGACTTCCAGACCCACCCATCAACCTCCTGGGAGGGGAGAGGGGTTGAAGGTCAAGTTGAGCACCAATGGCCAATGGTTTAATCAGTCATGCCTGTGTCATGAAGCCTCCATAAAACCCCGAAAGGACAAGGTTGGGGGCATTTCCACATACCTGGACACAGGGAGGTTCCTAGAGGGTGATGCCCAGAAAAAGCATGGAAGCTCCTTGCTTCTTCCCCCATACCTCAACTTACGCATCTCTTCATCTGTGTCCTTTGCAATATCCTTTATAATAATCTGATAAATGCAAGTAAGTGTTTCCCTGGTTCTGTGAGCCATTCCAGCAAATTAATTGAGCCAAAGAGGGAGTCATGGGAACCCCAAATTGAAGCCCATTGATCAGAAGTTCCAGAAGCCCAGACTGGAGACTAATGTCGGGGTGGAGGGCAGTCTTGGGGACTGAGCCCCCAACGTGTGGAATCTGATGCTGTCTCCAGGTAGATAATGTTGGAATAGAATTGAAGGACACTCACCTGGTGTCTGCTGCAGAATTGATTGTTTGCTTGCCAGTGGGACAAAATCCTCACACATTTGGGATCCCAGAATCTTCTGTGTTGATTGTTGATGTGTGGTATCAGAGCAGAGGAAACACGGTTTGAGAGGTTTTCCCAAATAATACTGTATATTTATGTTTACACTTAGATATGTATGTATACATGATTATTGTTGTATATTAATGTTATTAAATTTATTCATATTTTTATATTCTAGTGTATTAGTCCATTCTCATGCTGCTTTGAAAACATACTCAAGACTGGGTAATTTATAAGGGAAAGTTTTTGTCTCAATTGACTCACATGGCTGGGAAGGCCTCAGGAAACTTACAATCATGGCTGAAGGGGAAGCAAGCACGTCCTTCTTCACAAAGGGGTAGGAGAGAGAAGTGCCTAGCAAAGAGGGGAAAGCCCCTTATACAACCATGAGGTTTCATGAGAATTTACTCACTATCTTGAGAACAGCAGCATAAGGGTAACTGCCCCATGATTCAATCACCTCCCACCAGGTCCCTCCCACCACACATGGGGATTATGGGAACTAAAATTCAAGATTAGATTTGGGTGGGGACAGAGCCAAACCATATCATCTAGATAATTTTATTAAATAGTAATCATTTATAATTAATATATCTAACTTATACAGTATATATTATGATATATAATTGATAATAATTTTAGATTAATATATTGATAGATTATAAAATATATGTTTGCATAAGATATATATTCATTTTTATTTTATATTTATTTGTATGTATATATACACAAATGCATATACACACAGATATTTCCTTTATCAATATAAATACATATATGTATACATATATGTATATATTCACATATATCCGATAGGTCATTGTTTCTCCCTACTGGGCAATAGACTTGACATCCAAATACTTACTTACAGTATGAAGTACAAGTTTTTCAAAAATATAATAGCAGCATAAGGAACAAAAAGAAAGAGTGTGTAAACAAGTGGAACTACTGGAAGCTGTCCAAGATAACGTCCCACATCCTACCTTCTTGGCCTGTCATTCCGATAATCCAAGATCCATGTGAGTCCACAAGTCCAAGGAGCAAGACATTAGGAAGGACAGCAGAGGTGCTGACATCACATACAAGTGACCTCTCTACCCCTAGTCAGGGAATGGGTGAATAGAAGAGTATTTGGAGAGAATGAAAATCAAAGAATGTGACTGTCACAGAGTTAATATTTTAATACATAAGATTTATTTTTTAAAAACTTGAAAGAAAAGAAAAACGAATAAAGGTATTGAATTAAAAATTCTTGGAAAAACAAAAATTAATCTCACAACCACTTAAACACAGATTACAGCAAATTTTGAAATGCCTCTCAAATTATTGAGTGCTTGTTCAGTTATTTTTAATAAATGTATTTAATATGGATTGTGTACAGTGAAATGCTCATTCTTGTGCTAGTAAAAGTGAATTTTAGTAAAATCATTCTTGGTAAGACTCTGTATAACTTTGGACATAAATTACTATTCCTGCCTGGGCATGGTGGCTCGGGCATGGGGTGCATGCCTGTAATCCAGCTACTTGGGAGGCTGAGGTGGGATAATCGTTTGAACCCGGGAGGCCGAGGTTGCAGTGAGCCAAGATCACACCACTGCCCTCCAGCCTGGCCAACAGAGGGAGGATTCATCTCAAAATACATATATATATAATTATTATTATTATTCCTTTTAGAAATCTTATCTAAACAAATTTAGGGCAAGACTTGTTTAAAAGATGTCTGGACATTTTTCTCTAACAGCAAAATTGGAAAACAAACTAAACCTTGATAAATAAGAGAAAAGTAAGATCAATTATGGACTGTCCCGTATGAAGCTATTTATTTACATTTTGCTCTTTATGTATTTTCAATATTCAGTGCAATTGCTGCCACCAGCAGCTGTGTGGCCTTGGCAAGAGCCTTCGTTGCTCTGCGTCTTGATTTCCTCCAAGGTGGTGGAGACCTCAGTCCTCCAGAGGACACCTGGTGGCGCTTGCCTCTGCTGCTGCTACTGCTAGATCTTTGACCACGGAAGGCAAATGAACCCCTCGAGGCCTAGCTTTCTTACCTGTAAAGCAGGGATAATAATAATCATAACGACCTCGGCCGGGAGCGGTGGCTCACGCCTGTAATTCCAGCACTTCGGGAGGCCGAGACGGGCAGATCATGAGGTCAGGAGATCGAGGCCATCTTGGCTAACACGGTGAAACCCCGTCTCTATTAAAAATACAAAAAATTAGCTGGGCCTGGTGTCCGGCGCCTGTAATCCCAGCTACTCGGGAGGCTGAGGCAGGAGAATGGCGTGAACCCGGGAGGCGGAGCTTGCATTAAGCCAAGATCGCACCACTGCACTCCAGCCTGGGCGACAGAGCGAGACTCCGTCTCAAATAAATAAATAAATAAATAATCATAACGACCTCTTCAGCTTACAAGAATCAGTTCATACACACACACACACACACACACACACACACACACACACACACAACACACACACCCCACATCATACACATATAAAACACTGACAACAGAACCTTTAGAGCTGTATGTGATAACTGTATTGTTTTCACTTTTAAAATGAGAAGCTTAGACAGACAGAATCTGAGAGCTCCCTTTTAAATTTTAAATTGTTTATTTTTGTTTTAAATTTTGTTTCTCAGACCTCTCAGGGATGAATACAATTTTTAAACTGGGGGAATTTTAATTACTGATTGGGGTTATCATATTTAGATGGTTTGATAAAGAATTAAACTTGCAGTTCTAATTTAAAAATTGAGAAGCTATCCTGTTTCTACTGGTGAAGACATGAAACCTTAGACCTGAACAGAGGATGCCATCGTGTATAAACCAAACAAGAACCAGAGCAGCACAGCTCACCTCAGGGCCACTGACCCAAACAAAGGAAAAGGGACCTGCCTGCAGTCATCGGCCTCAGCGACTGGCCCTACAAACCTCAAATTTTGAAAATGCTATCACTCGGAAAGTGGCCTATTGGGCAAAACAGAAGATTGGCCTCAGTCACATGGGAATATTCTCTTTATTGTGCCATCACACCTCAAAGAAATGAGTTTAGTTCCATAAAGCTATATAACTAATGAAAGCCATTTTCTGGCTGGCCAGTAAGATAAATGGCTGATTGGCACATACAAGGTATCACCTGTGCCTTTCTCCACCATCACTCTCGTGACAAAATATCTTCAAAGTGGTTAATTTGCCAGTCAGATATTTAGTTTGATTAACTGTTATAAATGAGTTAAAAGCCCACTGCAGTTCACTTTTCTCATACATTATTTTTCCTCCAACCCTATTGCTGTACCTTCTGAGACATGCTGATTGGATTCATTCTCTTTTGCTAAATAGGACTGCCCAAAATTTACTAGATGCTGAAACAAGAAGAAAATAGAATATTTTAGAAGAATTGAAGCAATCAAATATTTGCTCTGGCAAAGGAAAAGCTTTTTACCCAAAATATTAGTTTTGCACTAACTTCAAAGCAAGTGATGTTTCTTAAGTGTCTTTGCTTCCTTCTCCTTCCTTGCCCTCTCCCTCTTCCCACCTCCCCTCACCATAGACAGACAGACAGACAGACACGCACACACACACTTTCTGGGCAATAAAAGCACACAGAAAATAAAAATAAAGGTTCAAAATGTGTTATCTCAACACTAACAATATGTGTGATTCCCGAAAAAGGCAGGTGTTGGGACAGAAACAGTGCTGATGCTTTCAAACTTGAGTCTGTGTCACCATAGGTCAGTCTGGGAAAAGATGCTTCCCACCACCAAAGAGAATGCCAGGAAACAGCCAGTGTCTCCGTGGGCATGGTGGGTTCTAGCTGTATTCTCAGAGCCTTTTTCCCTCCATGCACAGAAACATTTCATAAAGAATAAGCATGAATGGAAACAACAACAGTGGTTGATAGTTCCTTCTGTTATTTGCCTCTTCTATTTGCTATCAGTTTAAGATGGGAAAGTCTACCTACATTTTTAACAAAATATCAGTAGAAAAAAAAAACAACAGAAAAAGAAACAGAGTTCTCTCCAGCCTCTCAGAAGGGCTGCAGTGACTGGCATAGTAAATTATGGGAAAGTTCCACATTGTGGCTCAGCATGTCCAAGAACAAAGCCATGGACAGTTTTTCACAAGAGAAATCTCAGGGAATATGAGCAGATTATACAGCACAAAACATGCCACAGCCTCAACAATGTTTTTGAGCCCTGAAACAAGTAACAGGACAATAGGGTTGTTGGAAAGCTTAGAGTCTAATCTTGATTCTAAAACATGTAATATGGTCATGTGCCCCATGACGTCTCAGTCGATGACAGACCACATGTACAACAGTGGTCTCGTAAGATTATAGTACTGTATTTTTATTGTACGTTTTCTATGTTTAGATACACAAATACTTACCATTGTGTTACAACTGCCTACAGTATTCAGTACAGTACCCTGCTGCTTGTAGCTTAGGAGCAATAGACTTTATCATACAGATTAGGTGTGTGAGAGGCTCTACCATCCTGGTTTATGCAAGGACACTCTATAATGTTTGCACAATGATGAAATCACCTAAGGACACATTTCTCAGAGCAAATCCTGGTCATGAAGCTACACATGACTGTAGATAAGCTGCAGTGTGCGACTGACATGTCTCTACCAATGATTAACTATTCTTCAATGGAGAGCAACATTCCAAGAATTAAATTGTAAAAGCCCGTCTAATAACAAGTGTTCTGTATTTCTGGGACAATTCTGTCTTTGCCTCCGAGAAATGGCTACTTCACAAACTCCCGTAATGAAATTTCACAGGTGAAAGGCGCAGCTAGCCATGAGCACAGCCAGGATCCATTTATGTCAATTAGGAAGTGGGTTAGCAGCCCAGGTGAACCTGGATACGAGTGAAAGGACTAGATGCAGTACACTAGAATTCTCCTCTCTGACCTGTGGACCAGGAAGAATCCCTCTGCACTGTGTAAATATGTGAAATAATGGGAAGACCAAAGAGGAGTCCCCTCGGAGTCCCGTGCTTGAAGCCTGCTGCTGGATAGCCAGACACCGTAGCTTACTGTGGAGGAGCACTCCATCCCCAGATGAAGAAAGAGGGTGCACTGCATAAGGAGACACTGCTGATTAGACTTCAGAGGAAATTCCTTATCAGAGGTGCGTATACATAAAGTACAAAAATCACAGAGAATATATAGACTCAATAGAGAAGTCCTGAGGACCCATTTTAGGGAGAATTTTTCAAGTAGAGGAAGAGACACAATAGGATCAAATGGGGGGACGAAATGTGTTTAAATGATTCAGAGAGAAGAAAAATCAGCCAAGGGAGACGTCAAGGAGAAAAATAAGGCAAGTAGCACAGCACTGGGATGATGACAATGCTGAAATGGAAGGAGGCTGAGGGCCGTCCAGACAAGCCACATGCTAACGAAGGCAGGAACGCGGTGGGGTGAACAGATGATCAGGAAGGCGGGAGTGCGGCGGGGTGAACAGATGCTGACGAAGGCGGGAGCGCAGCGGGGTGAACAGATGCTGACGAAGGCGGGAATATGGCGGGGTGAACAGATGCTAACGAAGGTGGGAACGTGGCGGGGTGAAGCACAAGGATGTGACTGAGAAGACGACGTCGCTGTTGGAGAATATGGTGACTTTGACTGAGAAGTCGACGTCACTCTTGGAGAATATGGAGGCCGTGAGGGCCGTCCAAACACAGGTGCTAAAGAAGGCAGGAGTGTGGTGGGGTGAAGCACAAGGAGGTGACTGAAAGACGACATCACTCTTGGAGAATATGGTGACTTGGACTAAGAAGACGTCACTCTTGGAGAATATGGTGACTTTGACCGAGAAGATGACGTCACTCTTGGAGAATATGGTGACTCTGACGGCTGAGATGCTGTGATGCCCAGGAAGCCGTGCAGCTGCTCATTCTCATTGTACATTTATAAGAAAAAAGCAAATGAAAAAAAATTAATCCAGAACTTACTTAAGGGAACACAATATGGTAGAATCAGCCAAAAACCTACATTTAAAGTATAGGAGAGTAAGTTGTAATGGTGGACTTGAAATAGTAAGGAAAGTTTGTATTATCATCTGTTTACTAAAGCAGAAAGGGATTGTAACAATAGCTTTCAATGAAAAATCCTTGGAAAACATATCAGTGCCAGTGTTGAGACACAGTCAGAAAAATAGGTCACCTCAGACGTGTGAATAGGCTTAGCAAAGCCTAACAGAAAATTCTGTCACCTCATAAAGTACTTTTCAATTGCAGAGGTCAAAGTGCTTCTTACATTTAGTACAACATGTGTGTGCATGTGTGTGAGCATAATTTTATATATATTACATATATATAATATCTTATGTTCTATTCCTATGAAATAGAAAAGAGATATAAAAACAAAGACATTAAAAGACTTAATTAACCAAGGATTCATGAATGACAATTCCTGGGGGGTTCTGGACCATGGAGATTAGGAAGAGAAGTGACATGTAACATGACACAAGGGATTATGAAAGGCAGATAATATGAGGGAAAGTCATGAGGGAGCTGGATTTATTATCCTGAATTAGAAAATAATGCAGAGTCTCAAAGTATCCATAAAGGAGAAGCTCCTCCCATGGCAAGTGTGGTTTCCCATGCAGTGGGGGAGGCCCTGGCCCTGGCCCTTCATTCCTCCCATTTGCTACCTGGTGGGCTCTTGAAGACATTCATTCTCCCTTCCCCATTCCCCTTCACTTAAGGGGCCCTGAGGGGTGAGGGGAAGGCCAGACCTGTACGCTGTACATTACAAGTACCCACCTCTCTCTCTCTTTCTCTCTTTCCTTCCTTCTCTCTCTCCCCATTTTTAGCACAGTTTGTTCAGACTCCTGACCCCCCACCACCAGTCACAGGCATGGCATGGCATAGCCTCATAGATTAATTACATTCATCCCCACTAAATTCTGCATTGTGCTCTGTGTGACAATCAATATAATAATGTGCTTATATTCTTAGAAGTTTTATACTCATGACAAATAAGATATTAATAGGAGTGGCTTCTGAAATCTGTGGTTGCACATCACAAAATACATCTGCACTTCCCCTGTTGTTAGTTACGTCTAATGATCTTTCCATGGTTTAAGTGAGCATTTCTGTTGGTGTTGGCATTGGGGTTAGAACAGAATCAGCTACTCCCTTACAGTGACCAAAGTCAGACATGCCTGTATTTGAACCCGTATCTGCTGCTTTTTAGCTCTATGGCCTTTAGCAAGTTATTTAATCTCTAAATTCTTAACCAGATTTCTCAACTCATGAAGTTGTAGCAAGAATTAAATGAGCTAATCCGAGGGCACTGCTGTGTCTGCCACCGAGTATGTATGTGAGTTCTGTGCGTGTCATGATGGTTAGCTGCTTACGTTCTTCTTCTCATTTTCCGTGACTGTCTCCTAAATCATACAGTGACAGTTGCTCTGGGATTCCTGGGGGTTTCCAGCAGTGTCTCCCTGGTGAATGATAAACTTCAGCAGTTAGGTGAAGTGCTTGGTAAGGTAAGATGGAAGCTTGACATGAAAAAAAGTTTTGCAAACATCCCCATAGTGGAAAAATAAGACCAGGGAAGAAGCTGCTAATTAGCCAGAGGTGCAGTGATGTATCATGACTGTCAAAGCAAAGGAGCGAAGTCGGAACTATTTTTGCTGTAGAGAAAGCCAGCCTTCAGGAAGGGCCATGTTTCCCAGTAATTTAATCTGAAAGACATAAATCATGACGAAAATCTCCCTGCATTAGTAATGGAGAGAAATACCTGCATTCTAGCAAGGTTTGCATGATAAAAGACAGGTTTTCAGACATCTTAGATCAGGAAAAATAATTATCAATCAAAGATAACCCCCTGCATCCTCGTTTGAAGTGAAATTGGAGGTGAGCAGAGGCCAAGAAAAAGAGAGGACTGGATTGTCTCTGCAATTTTAAGGAGCTCATTACTAGAAATGT
The DNA here is from genome assembly GCF_029281585.2 of Gorilla gorilla gorilla. Classification (NCBI taxonomy): domain Eukaryota; kingdom Metazoa; phylum Chordata; class Mammalia; order Primates; family Hominidae; genus Gorilla; species Gorilla gorilla. The sequence goes on from NC_073240.2 coordinate 16,575,188, forward strand.
TGTTTTACAAAGTTTCAGCTGTATGTGATTTTGAAACATTAATGATTTAATGCCTGCCAGACAAAGAAAGGGAAGGGATGTCAAAAACCAAAAACAGGTATAACTATATCATTGGCATGAAAATGGAGGCTGACATCATAATGATGAGAAATCACCCCAGGGCCAAAGTATGCCAACTGAAATCATGGCCAAACACAAATCTCCTGGTGCTTTGGAAGAATGCAACTGGAAATTGATAAGAGCAGAGGAATCTATATTATCTGCTTCCCAGAGAATTGGGAGTTCACAGAGAACAAAGTCAGTGGCCCCAGCAGAACCCTTTGCTATGCAAATAAGCTGGAACACTTACCCAAACACACTCTCTAAATCAAGATTACCTGTAATTCCTCTGTGCTGCAGCCTATAGGGCTGTAGAGGCTTAATCATATTTATTACCTAACCAATGAACACATGGGCTGTTTGATCAGAAAGTAAATTTTGGCCCCACCTCACCATTCCTACAACATCATGCAAGACCAGTGAAGTCCTGAGAACCTGGAAAGCCCTAATCTGCATTCAGTGACTGGTCTCTGACCATTTGTTTTGCCCGGACAACTGAATAATGGAGGGACAAACAGCTTAAATTGTTAGCAACTACTAGACTATAAAATTCTTACTAAACAGTCACTTTCTTGAAAGCTCAGACCATTTTTTATTCAATTTTTGCAATTAGTAGAATTTGTCTCCCTGGTGGTTTCTCAATTAAGATTAAATAGAGCCCTCAAAGATGCTGGGGAGAAAAAAATGAGAAAACAAAAAATTAAATGGGGAATGAAGAAAAGAAAGGAGAAAATGAGAAAAGAAATAGGGAAGGGAGAAAGGTAAAAAATAAATGGCATGCCAATCATTAACTCTAAAATCCAGGTGGAGAGATATATCAAACCAGGCAGGCAGGCCAAATTAGAGCAATGTTTGCTGGCCACTATAACAAGCAACCCAAAATCTCAGTGGCTTAAAATAAAACTTACGTCTTTCTCATTCGAAGTCATTGTCCCTTCAGTGGCCCTACTTGGTTGGTCTCCTCCGAGTGGTAACTCAGATATAGGAGCTGCTTCCATACTATAACTCTGCCACCTGGAACATGTGGGTTCCTGGATTCCCACAGGAGGAAAGAAGAGAGTCGTGTCTTATGGTCAACTCTGGAAGTGGCCAGCATTCCATCTACACAGCACTGGTCAGAACACGGTCATAGGCTCCCAACATCACCCATAAGGGAGTCTGGGAAATGTAGTCTTTTCAGGTTTCCAACAGGTGGGGGCCATGCGATGAGGAAAACAAGGAGTTCAATTCTGGACAAATCAATCGGAATCGACCACTCTTGTCACACAGAAGCACACAATCTGTGTGAGCAGACAGGAAAGGCTCCATGAAAATAAGGGACTCGAGCATGAAGAAGAAAGGCATCTACGCAGAGGGTACTATATGAGCAGGAATTTGGAGGTGATTGGTGCAGGTGGAGCTGAAGGACAAAAATTAGCCTCATCTGCCTGGAGCAGAGTTTCTGAGGAGCTGAAAAGAGTGATAGAAGATCAGATAAGTCAATTAGACATATTGGAGAGGCTATTTCATGCCAACCAAGGAGATTTTTGTGGCAGACCAGGTGTCACTAACAGCTGAACAGGCAGGCCTCCATAACAACTGTCTCAGCACTCACTGAGTGTTGAGCTACATACTGAAAGCTGAGAGAGCCAGTGTCCTTATACAAAGGCTGGAATGTAACCAAAGTCCACCAGGAGTTTTGCCCAGGCCTCTCCCAGGTCTTGAAGCACCACAAAATAATGAAGGAATTCTTAACAGGACCTGTTTAGGATTAAACAACTTGTTATTGGGGGGCTGAAGGAACTCCCCGGACCTCCACAAAAATGTTTTATTGGGGGTCTAAAGGAACTCCCCAAACCTCCATGATGTAGCAGGAGACAGGATAAATGTAATCACCCCCGGTACCTAGACCCGTCTAGATTAAGTCAATTTACTGAGGCTGCAAAGGAAGGGCTTCAAAACTCAGATCTTAGTTACAGATTAGAGTAAGTTAATCACTTATGTCTTTACACGAATGCACACGTACACACAGACATATAGCTTAAAAGGTATATAAGCTCTGTAAACCTTGTAATTTTTGATTAGTCTGGCAATATTTTCCAGGCCTTCTCCCTGTACCCAGTTACAGAAATAAGCTCTCTTCTTTCCCAGTTTATCTGCATCTCATTATTGGGCCACGAGAATAAGCAGCCCGACTCTAAGTTTGGTCCGGGAACAAACGGACTTATCCCTGTAGGTAATAAAATGCCTTTGTCCATAGCTCCTGGCTATGAGCAGTGAACGAGGCCAAGGTTCTGCATGGCCCATTGAAGAGGAGAAACTACTGGCAACAGCAAGCCAGGCAGGCTGCTCTCCAGGTGCTAGGTACCTCCGGGCTAGAGGTCTTGGCCTCAATCCTTAACTATCTGTGTGAATTGGACAAGTCCATCAGTTCCTTGGTGTCTCAGTTGATTCATCTATAAAATGAGGAAAATAATGTGTAATGCGTAAGAAAGCTCTGTGGATCAATGATTAAAATACGTGAGAGAAACACCAAAAGCAACACCAAAGCGTGCAGTCATGGAAGTCATTACTTCAGTGTGAAGTCATGATTACTGAATCAGTGAGGAATAAGGGTGGAGGGTGGGGTCACGGAGAGGAAACACCAGTGGAATAAGGGTGGAGGGTGGGGTTATGGAGATGGAAACAGCAGGGGAATAAGAGGTAGAGGGTGGGGTCATGGAGATGGAAACACCAGTGGAGTAAGAGGTAGAGGGTGGGGTCGGAGTCATGGAAATGGAAACACCAGTGGAATAAGGGTGGAGGTTGGGGTTGTGGAGATGGAAACACCAGTGGAATAAGGGTGGAGGGTGGGGTCATGGAGATGGAAACACCAGTGGAATAAGGGTGGAGGGTGGGGTCATGGAGATGGAAACACCAGTGGGGCACTAGGGATACATTCACATGATTTGGAAATGCAAAGACATGGAAGACAGAGCACAGAAAGAAATGACAAGCAGCTCCAGTTTCTGAGTCCAGGTAACTGAAAGAACGATGGTATCACTGAAAAAATAAAGTAGTTGTGTGGGGGCTCACTTGACGGGGAAGACAAGGAGTTCACTTTTGCACAAATCAATCTGAACTGAAAGCAAGGAACCAACCGTGTTCTAGGGAGTAAGAGATACCCAACCAAAGCTCAGGAAGTGATTGCCATTTAAGCTCAGCTTCCGATCAATTCACATAGTTAAATCCACACATGAAGTAAGCGTTACAATCACTTTCCGAATTTTTATTACTCTAATATATATTTAAATTAACTGCAAATAATGTTTTTAGTATCTAAATGTATTTATACCCTTCTTTTTTAAATACACAGGAGTTAAACATCTCAGTGAATATCAGCATTGGAAGAAAAAACTGTTTGCAATGGAAAGGAAGAGCAATGTTCCAAATCTACTTGAGTTACAGAAAATCAAACTTCTCCTCAGGTCTTTCCTCCAGCAAAACATTCCTGTCGACAAAACAAGCTGGAAAGTGTGGGGCTGGGTTCCTGCTCCAATCCTTCCAGCTTTTTAGAACCCAAGAGACTCAGCTCACTTCCCAGCGCCACCGGCCTTCCTTGGATGTTTTCCACTCTAGTTGGGTTCAGGCCGGCAGTTTCTCCACATTCTTTAGCTCTCTGTTTTATTTCCAACATACTCCAGGCTGGTTGAGAAAGGGGAGAGGGGAGCCTCATGCTGCCCACTGGGTCCCCTGGGCAGGGCACACACACCTCTATCAAAGGGTCACTGATTCCTGGGAATTCCAGCCAATGACAGAACTAGGTGGTCTTAATTGCATTTGAAAATAAGACTAGAGAGAACAGAAAGAACAAGTAAGACAAGGTAAATGAAATGCAAAAAAAAAAAAAAAAGAAAGAAAAGAAAGAAATTTCACAGGATTTTGCAAACTTTTGTTAAGCATTCGAATTCCAAAACCCTCAACCAAACAAATCTTTCACAGCTATTTGTGCCTCAGGCTTATTTCCTAATTCAAAGCTGTAATGGGATCAGGTTAGTAAGAGCCTGCAATGGAAAACTGAAGCACAGTGCAAACTGATCTCTCACACTGTCGCTAATTTATCTTCTAAGACAATTGGAAAAACTCTCTTCACTGACTCCGAATATTGTCTGTATGGGTGCTTGGTATCAAACTGTGAAATGGCTCTGTGATTATGAAGTGCAACTATTAATCTCAGAAGAGTGAAAGCAACCTGGCCCATCTGCATGGAGCACTAACACAGTGCCCGGTACAATTCAGGCAGACCCCTTCTCTGTCTTACAAACAAGGTATGGAAAAGAACAGCTTGCCCTAGAAAAAGCAGACATTCAAATGGGAGGCTCACTCAGCCTTTCAGCTTCCTCTGCCTGCAGCATCTTGGAGAGGCACATGCCCAGAGGGAATGTTGAGCTAGATCATGGTTTGCTGGGCTGAATGCTGGAGGATTTGAAGCAGGCCCAGCTGGGAGGGAGAATTAGGAGCAGTAGGACCCTTCATGCTGGTCTGAATCCAATCAGGCTTGACTGAGTCACAGCCAAATAAATGATTCAAAGACCAGCACCAACTCCAAAGACAGAGGTTCTGCTGCAAGGACAGGTGAGCCCGTGGCTGAACCCCAGGCAGAAGCCGGAACACAGCCGGGCGAGTCTGAGACAGAGTGGAGGCTGTCCCGAGCTGCAGGTTAAAGCATCACTGGGGTTTGCCTGGCTTGTCTTCATTGTTCAGAGGGCACAAAGGTGCAGGATCAGGGCAGACATGTAGGGAACCTTTGTCTGCAGCAGAAAGTCTCTCCCCACCCCCCATCGCTCTACTTCCCCAAATCGTTCAAAGCTCATTTCATCTAAGACGCTGCTCTTTCAATAAAAGGTTTACTACAGACTCACCAAACGGCTGATCCCTGTAGCGTGTTACATTCCACGAGAACCTAGGCACACAGAACGTCATGACTTGAAAACATGAGGCATTTGGACCAAGGGTTGGCAAACTTTTTCTATAAAGGATCAGATTGTAAATGTTTTAGGCTTCCTGAGCCAAGAGATAAAAATCAAAGATATTATGTCGATACTAATAAAAGAAGAGATAAAATAAATTTCCACAACATTTTTCTTGACAAAATTCAAACTATAACATAATCATTTAGTTTTTGTTTGTTTTGATAATACAGGCCCACAAAAGAGATCAATGGAATCCTTTGAGGAGGAGATAACATTTTGCTTATTGGAAGTTCAAAGTTAGTTCCCTAGAACCAAATTAATCCCAAATGTTCATCCATAAAAACCATTCTCAGCCTGTGTTGCCACACATAAGCAGGAGGGGCTGGATCTGGCCTGGGGGCTACAGTTTGCAATCTCCGGATTTAGACTAATCTGCCTGTTATATATACAAGGCATCTGAACCTCAGAGACTTAAGGATTGCTGAAAATCACAGGTCTTGTGGGAACATGGCAAGCCCCTCACCCCACCTGGATGAAGATGTGTCCTGGCCTCAGGACAAGCCTGTCGGTATTAAAGTTTTGGGTTGTCTATTCTGGCTCATTTTATGTGACCACTTGCCCAGGCCGTTGCACCCAGATAGATGGTCAAACACTGTTCTAGTCACATATTGTTATATATTCCATTTCTGTGAGGGTGTGTTGGAATATGATTAACACTTCAGTCAGGGGACTTTGAGTAAAGCTGATTGCTTTCTGTAATGTAGGTGGGCCTCATCCAATCAGTTGAAGGCCTGAATAGAACAAAAACTGACCTCCCCCAGTCCTGAGGGAATGCAGCCAGCCGGCGGCCTTCAGAAGTACAACGTGGGCCCTTTCCTGGGTCTGAAGCCTGCTGGTCTATCCTACAGATTCTGGTCTTGCAGTCTCCATAATCATGTGAACTAACTCCTTCAACGAAATCTCTGTCTCTCTCACCCTCCCACACAGACATGTACACACACGCGCACACACACACATGTTTCTCTGGTGAACCCTAAGCAATGCATTGACTCAGATAATCATCTTATGAGAAATGCTATGAAAAAAAGAACCTAAACACACATACAAGCTTATGGTAATCGTGGGACACTTGTGTGAAGAAGCAAATGCAACTATTATAATTCATAGCATTGAAGGTAATTTATTTACATTCATTAATTGCCTACAAGATAAGTATTGCAAATATAATAGCAAACAAGCCTGACCCAGCCCTGTCCTCTCATTGCTTATATTCTAATGGAAAAGTAAAACAGGACAAACAGGAAAAAAAAAAGTGCTGAATAGACAAATAATAAATAAAAACTGATGAACGCGCTATGTAAAAACAAAAATGGGACTGACGGAGAGGGGCAGGAAATGCCTCTCTGATGGTCAGGACTAAACGGAGAGGACTTCCCTGAAACTTCAGGAAGGGGAAAAATTGAAGCTGAGGAAACAGCACAAACAGCCCTGAAATGGAAAAGTGTTTCGATGCTTCACAGACCTGGAAGATCAGTGTGTGGGGGACGTGCAATATGAGACGAAGCCTTAAGCAGATTGGGAATTTGGCTCCAGAGATGATGGTGGTATGGACAATACAGTGGTGAGACCCCAACTCCTGCCCTTTGTCTCCACTCACCAACGGCAGATTCCCCCTAAAGATGGGCTGGGAGATAAACGTCCCGTTCAAATTGACCCTAAGTGAAGAGGCTCATGGGGAAAACCTTCCTCCCATTGCACACCCACTGCAGGCAGAGCCTTCCCAAGCTCTGTCCAGGCCTCCTGCCTAGTTATCTACGGGGTGAATCAGTCCACAGAGAAACACTCACCAAAATGTCAGCTGGACTTCAACAGGAAGGGTCAAGCTCAAAGGAAATTATATGAGGTTTTTAGAAAATTACAACAAATTCAACTCTTTGTAGTCAGTACCCAACTCAGCACCTAGCATATAAGGCTCAACAAATCATATGGAAAGTTATCTGGTGTAAATACCCAGGGTTCATGGTCTTGTGCCAGGAAGATTTAGAACACAAACACACAGGAAGAGTTTAGGAGCAGATGTTTAATAGGCAAAAGAAAGAGAAAGGAGAATAGTCTCTCTCTAGTGAGAGAGAGAGAGAGAGAGAGAGTTTCCCAAAGGGAAGACCAGCCGGCAAGGAGTGTGCAGGATTTTTTAGGCAGGCTTGAGGAGGCGGTGTCTGATTTCCCTAGAGCTTACATAGGTTTACATGGCATGCGGAGAAGGCTGGCCACCCCATCCGAATCTTAATATGCAAATGGACTTTCCACTTGACCGGTGCCATCTTGTCTGTTCCTTCCTGTACACGTGGTTGGCAAAGGGAAGGGGAGATGGAGCCTCCATTTTGAACATGCCTAGTCCCCGTAGCTTTTTCCTGCTGACCTTCACCCATGCAAGCTTGCTGCTGGCTTGTCTATGTCTGCAGCTCCATCTTACAGGCTGATCTTTGTTAGACAGTGATTTTGGGGCTGCTTTTCATTAAAAAGCAAAACCTACTGAGGATTCCCATACCCTCACTATCTGCCTAAGCAGTTTCTTCTTAACGCCTATATCATTAAGAGAGATATTATGCAGCTTAGAGTTATTAGGGTTTGTGAAATAACAAATAGATAAAAGGTTTTTGTGTGTATTGGTGTGAGGATATGTGTATATATATATATATAGACATATATATAATATATATATTATATATATATAAACATATAGACATATATATTCTGTTGTGCCTCCTGGAGTTTAACTCTTAGTCACTTTAACTGGTTGGTCTAGGCTGTTCCAAAAATTATCTTAAACACACATTTGCAAGCCATATTGCAGATGATGTGATCTTACCTGAGAAATGTTTCACTGGCAGAAAGAAGCCCTCTTTTTGTCTTTAAAGGCTCCTTTCTTTTCTCCTTTCATCTGTTTATAAGTTTGAATAGTGCTTATTGGAATAACTAGAGCAAATCTGGAAAATCCTGGGCACATTGTTGTCAGCTACAGGATTTGCTTTGTGCAGTTTGGCTTTTACTATTTCCTTGAAGAGCTACCTTCCATCGAGACCACACTAGTAACCCTGGCAGTCCATACACAAGTAACACATCACCAAATGGCCACAGATGGCCAAATGGCTGACTTTAAAAGCTGGACAATTCACATGCAGAAATCATTGGCTTCCGTTATTTGGGGAATTAGTGTATCTGATGGGGGGCAGTACTGAACCAGTTTTATAATTTCTTCTGTAGAGGCCAAACCAAAAAAGCCTAGAATGAATGAATGTAACTGTGAATGAATAAACAAATGTGTTTCCAAAAATAAATGATTCTTATATTAGTTCATATTTTGAAAGATCTCAAAGTCCTTTTTATAAACTCCATTTGTCGAGAAAAATAACTCCTTTTATTAGGTTCCCTCTCAAGGATGTAGAACATACAGACTTGGGCATGAGGAAACATTTAAGAATCTCAGTATTTAACATTTACTAGGAGCACGTGCCTTTCTGAAGCGTACTCTCACATGTCTCCTTCAAATCTCCATGGATCCTTGCCTCAGGTGAGTGACATTTTAGGTGGAAATCAAGGAAGAGGTGGAATTTTATATCTGGGCAGATGTCATGTGGGCCAGGTTCAGCCTACATAAAAAAGTGATGCGGACCATAAACTCGGCACCTACGGCAAGTGGCCTGCTTGCTAGTCCTCTCTTATCTAGATCACAGGAGCAGGAAATGCCAGTTGATATCTGGATTACATATAGAGAATTCATTTGGCAATCACCCTCACAACTTCCGACCAGCAGCCAGACCAGGAAATATATTACCACGTACTTCCTTCCTGGGGCAGAGATAAAACTGCCCTGAAGGAGATAAGCCTTGAGGCCCTGTGACTCCCGCTCCCACTTAGTGATCATGCTCAGAACCACTTCTGTTGACTGATATGAAATCTCTTCATTACAATTTACTAGAAATAATCCCTCACAGCAAAAAGGGGAGTCATTTCTCCAAAGCCAAATCGTTTGGTATTTTCCAACCCAAGACTAGAAACCAGCTGTCCTGCCACCCAAACACCCAATGCACGCTCCACCATCCTTGCTGCTGGGCTTTAACAAAAGAATCTCAAAATCAGAGTGAGATTTGAAGACTAGAAGAAGAAAGCAAAACAAGACTATCTGGCAAGGCTGGGTGAGGAGCTTTGCAGCCAACCAGGACTGAGGTCTTGACACAGAAGGCCTGGAGAGGCTGCCATTATTCCCCAGTGAATTAAGAAAGACTTGCAGCAGCTACCTCTTAAGATACAACAGAAGAGAAGCCACCCGAGGTAAGCGGGTCAGTGAGAAGGAAGCTTCAGACAAAGGAAGCTGTGAGTGAGGACAAAATGAAGAGGAACGAACCCAGCCACACAGTGACAAAGAAACCACAGGGTTTGGCAAGTGTCTGCTTGACCTTCTCTAAAGCAAATTAAAAATGTAGAGATGAGTCTCTAAATTTAATATTTAGGAAGAAAGAATTGCAATTCACAATATAGAGGCAGACAGGGTGGTCCGAAGGTGGAAAAAGAGGACTGTTCCTTTGTGGTCCTGTGAGAAAGTTCTTTGATATTAGCAAAGTTTTGGGGGCTGGTAAGGTCTGATTGGTGGGTGACTGTGGTGGGCAAAACTAGTCCTTGATTTGCAGTTGTTATCTCACCTGCTACAGATGAAAGTGGTCTCTGGTTACAACAGGCAGTTTCAGCCACAGGACTTGCAGACAACAGCATTTCTAGAGTGACGTTATGTACCCTGAGTGCCTTTTACTCAGACCCCTCTTCTCTGATTTAGTTGGGTATGACAAGAATGGACCAATTTGGATAATCAACTTGCACAATGCTGACTCAAGAACTGTAGCATTGAGTGCAAGGGTGCATCATTTTCATAAACTCAGAGGAAAATGTGGCTGGTGGCTGATGGCAGAGCTGAGTCCCGAGAGCTCAGCCCTGAGCTTCCTTTCATCTGGTCACCGTGTTCAGGGGTTCTTCTCCGTGTAAATAAACATCTGCGATGAAAACCTCCACAGGTCTCATCATCAAAGTGGGTCTTCTAGAAACCAATTTGCTTTCAAAACAAGAGATCGAGTGATAATCTATCTAATGTTCTAGAAATGTTTGAGGCACCCTAGACAAATGTCAATCTTAAAGTTTTCCTTTTGCCTTATTTCTCTAAGTAACACCTTCTCAAATCATGAAAGCAAGAGTGATCTAAATTTTTTTTTAAAAATCCATATTAGAAGGAAGATCTATTAAGGATCTAGTGAGTAAATGACACTTTTGGAATGTTTAGAACTTCACGGGGGAAACCACATGTTTTCACATCCCACTATATCATTTACATAAGGATGAGGAAAAGCACTACCCCTATTTGCAGAAGAGAGACTGCCATGAAGTCAGTGGACACTATCTCCAGGTCAGAATCCAACCTAAAGGCCTTTAATCAAAGGTAAGTGCTCTGAGGCACAAAATCCTATGCTCCTCATCAGTCATGCTTTATGTCCTTTGAATATTCTGAATTCATCAGAACCTAGTAGATCTATTTTAAGTTTCTCCAAAAATGTCAAAACTCTGTTTTATAGAAAACCAGAACTTTCATGTCAAGTGTTCCTGAGAACATTAATAACAAAAGCCAAAACAAGTTTCTTAAAATCTGTCAGCCAGTTTTGTAAATATGACACAAGTAAATACTTCTGGACATCATTTAGATATTAACGTAACATGCATAAGCTAGAAAAGGCAGCATTAAATTTGGATGTTTTTGACTTTTGTTTCTCAACTTTTTAAAGATTAAATCATGGGATTTTATTCTCTTCTATTCCCTCTAGGGAAAGCAATGTGCTGATATTTTTCTGAAAGATGCTAACAGTGGAAGGAACTACTGAAAACAATTAGAGGAAAATCACACCTTGAACTTAGTAGAACGTGTACACCATGTTCTCACAGGAAATCTCAGACATGATATTAAAAATTCCAGTTGTTTCATTTGTTTGCAGAACAGTCTGTAGTTATGTACTGAGTGCACTGTGCAGGGGGCACACAGGGCATACCAAAGGCTTCTTTTGTTTATGATACAGATTCGCAGTGTACTCGGAAGGTTTTCTTTCAAATGCCTCATCACAATGTGTCCAAACTTCTTGTAGGGAGCAACAGGGCCTCTATTTAAGCCTCTTGTTAGCCGATCCATCAGCCAAGGTCATGTTGCTTTCCCTTAAGAATCAGAGCCCCGGGGATCCTGTTCTATCTGTTCTTTCCACAGCCTCCTGTCTTTCAGCAGGGCAGATGCCTCCCAGAAGGAAACCAGATGCCAGGACTGTGGGGGACTCTTGAGCAGCATCAGCCAAACTGTAGGAGCTGAGAAGAGGAAGCTTTGCTCAGGGTTAGCGCCCTGGGATAATGTCTTTAATGTCAAGAGGATGCACACTGTGAACGTGGAAAGCCCTCCAGGCTGAAAGAGGGAGTCACACAGGCGGGGAGTGTTGCCAAGCATTTGCGAGCACTCTCTTCGGTGGGCAGACAGCCGGCTTGCTCATGATTCCGCCTTTTCTGTTATTGGCAACAAGCCGCCACTGGAAATTTGTATCCTTAAGGCTTTGAGGCCTTGACTCAGGTGGGGGTCCCGGAATAAGCTCATGAAGTTTTTGCCTCATTACCCCCAGGCTCCAAATCACTGGTACAAATTTCTCAGTTTGACTTAATGCTTAGGGAAATGTCATATTTTTGGACCCTTCATTTTAAAAAAGCATATATATTTACCAGTGCTATCTCTGCCAATTCCGAATAAACCTTAGACTTCAGGTCATGAGCCACTAGGAGTCTGAATATATCTTTTATTTGGATTCAAATAAGATTTTAACTTCCTGGCACCATGGTTTTCTGAAGGTGCCAGTGTGAGATCTGGGTCATCAGAATGACTTGGCGCTGGGAAGCCACAGAATGGTGCAGTAAGATCTTGCTGTCTCGGTTTCCACCTTAGAAACAATATCATACACCCTTTCTCATTTCACAGAATGCTAAAATTTAGCATATGTTATAGTGTTTATTGACAATAATAAGGCAGGATAGCAAAGTGGTTAAGGAATGACTACACTCAACAACCATAACCTCCTATCGTGCCAGGGACGGAAGTCAGTGTCAGCAGAGATCAGCTGGCATGCTCAGAACACTGTGGGAACTAAGGGTCTGAGCCATCACGACTGTCCACAGATATTCCACTCCTTCTGCTCATATAATATGCTTGCATTCCCCATGTTTTATGATTTGAGTTCAGGATTTGTTTAATTCAGGTATGGTAAAGTGATAGACACAGACAGGAACAACTGCCTTTGAAATAAGAGCTTGTTTCTTACAGTTCCTAAGAGAAAGGAGCATTGGCATGCCACACAGGGCTGCCAAGGCAGCGCCAGGATTGGGCAGGAGGCAGGAGTACAGGAAGCATGGATCGAAGCCTCCATGAACACAGAGGGGAGAAGTCACAAAGTAGGGACAGCCCTTATTCGGCAGGAAACAAGTCACGGATTTGTTTGTGGCTGGAGGGTTTGTGATATGACTTTTATGCTACCTCAAAAGTGGGACTGAAGGGTGATGTAGACACCTTTGGCCATTAGTTTGGCCCTGTGATTAGTGGATGTCAAATCATCAATTACAAGATCTGTAGAAGTTGGTTGGAACACCCCACCTTGTGCAGACAGTCTGTTCATGCATGTCGGGCAGGAAGCATGAGTGGAAGTGGCGTGTGTCACCTCCTGCAAAGGACCAGCACAGGGGACACCACACTCCCTTCGCCTGCCACAGTGGCCACGAAAGCACCTCCATCAGCGTGCATTCCCAAGTGACTACCTGGGTGGCCTGATGGGTCTAGAGTCTTTCAAGGCTCTGCTGGCATCTCATCTGCGAACTTCCCACTGGCCACAGCAAATCTCGTGGTGGGATGGTTAATTGTATGTGTCAACTTGACTGGGCCACAGGGTGCCCAGAAATTTGTTTCAACATTATTCTGGGTCTGTCTGGGAGGGTGATTGCAAATGAGATTAGCATTTACATTGGCAGACTGAGCATAGCAGGTTGTTCCCACCGCCCCACCCAATGTGGCTGGGCCTCAGCCAGTCAGCTGCAGGCCTGAATGGAGCAAGTCAGAGGGAACTCTTTCTGCTTGGACTGCTGTGAACCCAGGCATTGGGTTTTGTGTTTTGTGTTTCTGCCTGTGGACCTGAACTGAAACATCAGATTTTCCCTTGGAAGCCCACCAGCATTTGGACTAGAATTAGCCCATCAGCTTTCCTAGGTCTGCAGTTTGCAAATGCATATCTATCTTGAGACTTCTGTTTTCATAATCACGTGAGCCAATTTCATATGGTATATATTTATAAAATAGTATTATAGGGCGGGTGCAGTGGCTCACACCTGTAATCCCAGCATTTTGGGAGACCAAGGTGGGCAGATTACAAGGTCAGGAGATCGAGACCATCCTGGCAAACATGGTGAAACCCCGTCTGTACTAAAAATACAAAAATTAACAGGGCATAGTGACGTGCGCCTGTAGTCGCAGCTACTCGGGAGGCTGAGGCAGGAGAATCACTTGAACCCGGCAGGCGGAGGTTGCTGTGAACAGAGATCATGCCACTGCATGCCAGCCTGGTGACAGAGCAAGACTCTGTCTCAAAAAATAAATAAATAAAAATAATATGACGAACAATATTATTTTATATGTATACACACCTATCCTATTGTTTCTGTTTTTCTCGAGAACCTAGACTAATTCACAGGGCTAAGCCCAATGTCAAACTTGGTGACCTCTATAAAATTACATGGCAAAGGCTGGAGAAAAAGGAAACAGTAAACATTTGGGGTCACATTTACAATTTACCACAGATGGCAAGAAGATAGAACTGCTTTTCCCGATATCTGGATGTCGGTTTCCAGCCACCCAAATCTTCCTAAAGACGTGGAAATGCTGTGGCCGCTGCAGCAGTGGGCAGAGGAGTGGTCAGGCCGGGAAGAGGAGGTGCTCGGGTCACCTTTCTCATCCCCAGGATGGCTGGTGGCCCCCTGTGCTGCGTGCATTTGAAGGTCTCACCTGCCTCATGGGTCTGAGGGAGGCAGCACATAATTAACCACTATTAGGAATTTTAGAATGTATTTTTAGTTCTCTGGAAATGTCTCCCTCATTATTCTTTGTTATTCAACTTTGAAACATATGTGCAGGAATCCACTGTGTGTAGAAGTAAGAAACTGCCTATAACCAATGCTTTTTCACACCAACAATCTCTCGCTCAAACGAATACAAGCCAGGCTCTTAATGTTCTTGTTATAGAAGAATAACTCAGTAAGGTAAATAAAGTTGATATTAAAAATCCAATTTTACATATAAGAAGACATAGAGACGTTAAATGGTTTGCCCTGTGTCTGAAAGCTCATTAATTGCAGAAGTGTTGAAGGATTGCAGGGCTCCTGACTCTTTGGTCAGGATGCATTACGCAGCCACTCACAGAATCATTTTGAGATGGAGAGCCAGAATTCTGGGGAACAGCAGAGTGCTCCTGCAGCATGTCTGTGCAATGAGAGCACAGCAACCCTTCTAGAGAATTTGGTCAGGGATTGGGTCAGGAAATGTTCATGGAGCACCTTCTCCTTTCTCTGTGTCAGGCACTGTGCTGTTATGGAGATGCAGGGGTGGGCAAAACCAGACCCCATACCTGCCCTTAGCTGTATATTCTGTAAGGGGGCTGGAGGATGTAGACCTGAATCAAATATTTGCATGCACAAGTAGAAACATGCAACCCATGTGTACAGTGAAGGGGAGGCCCTTGGTGCTGCGAAGACCCATAATCACACGCCCCGGGCTGGGCAGAGGGCAGGGATAGCTTTCCTGGGGAGCAGTGCTTGAAATAGGGTATAAAGAAGGGGTTGGAGTTATTGAGATAAATAGAAGAAACAGTGTTCCAGGTTAGAGGGTTTAGAAAGTGCAAAGACCTTATACCTGGGAAAAAGGAAAGACAAAGGGGTGGAAGGAAAAGCAGTGGCTGAAGCACAGTGGCTCATGAAAGACGAGACTGGATAGAATAGGAGCAGGTCCTCGGGCCTGGAGGATATCTTCAGACATTTGTGCCTTATCCAAAGAGAAATGGCAAGACATGGACGATGTGAAAGCCAGGGGCTGTCCTCCAGACCACGAGACCTCAGCCAGCTGCCGCCCAGAGCCAAGTTGCTGCTTTGTGTGCTGCTCTCTCCAAGTGTGGAAGAGCAGATGGGATGTTTTTACTTCTGCCCCAAAACTTACACATTTCACTAAAATATTCCTACTCCATGCTTAGCAATGAGAAACCTTCTCTATGTCATTCTTATCCTTTTGAAATGATACCAGATGCCAAGAAACACCACAGGAGTAGGGCAAAGAGGTTGAGCTTCAAGGGCAGATGTAGTCTAAGTGTCAGCTGTACCACAAATTGTGACAATAAGCACATCACCAGGCTTCTCATTTTACTCCCTCTTCCGTGCAATGAGGCAGCTTGACTCTGGGGCTGGAAATAGTTCTCTCCTCAAGGTGGAGGCAAACGGAGTATCGGACAAATTGATAATCCACGCAATCCAAATTGTAATTAGTATAGTCTTTCTCTGGTTATTGAGACAAGTTTTTCACGTGAGCTTAGCTTCTGTTTAGCATTTTAACTGTGGGAGAGGGAAAGTCCTTATTTTACCTTGACTCATTGGTAAAATAAGAACGTACTAATGAAATATGAGAAACATCAAAAGAAATTAAAAGACATTAAAAATCTATTGTGTATCCTGCACTCCAAAGTCATTTTTAAATGGTAATTACACCTTTGAAGAGCATCTAATTAGTATGAAAAGAACTTTGGATGAATGTGCAGCTCTTCATCTGACTTCAATTGGTACACAGTGATAATATTCAAGACCAATTTCTGCAGCTTTTATCGCCTGACTGAGCATTGCTCTGTTTCTGAAGTTTAAAGGGATTTTCTAATCTTTTGCTTATCAGAGGCTGAGCAAAGACCTGTCATGGTTTATGGAGGTAAAAGAGAGGAGATAAAAGTATTTTTAAGTGCCCTGTGGAAAGTGCTGTCAAGTCCAGGCTGTGTCAAGCTCATGCTTTGTGGTGAAACAAGGATCTAAGCCACAAACTCCTGAAAAGAAAGTTTCTAGTCCCTTTTTGTCTGGGTCATTCAGGAGCATCGAGACTGACACACCTGGTAAGACTCCTGTTCTTCATCCCTGTCATCAGTAACGTAACACTCTTAGTGCTCACTGTGTGCCTGGCTCTGTGTTAAGTACTATTTCAGTTAAATGTTAGCACTGTGAAATGGTTTCAGAAAAAGGCATTTGTGGTCACTCTCAAGTAAATGCCCAAATGGTCTAACTAGCTTATTAAGCAGGATCACTCATTAAAATCTATGAGATTTGCATAAAATGCACTCTGCAGCACCGCTCTCACAGACACAATGGCAACAGCCCTTTGAACTAAGGCCCTAAGTTTCCTTAATGGGTTACATCAAAATTTAATGGCCCAGAACTGGGCCACTTAGGTTTACCACCTAGACAGATGTGTTGAATGCCGCTAATGGGAAGATTGTAAGGTACTGGCTGTATGATGCCCTTCCTTTAAATTCTGTAATGGATACAGATGCCATTGGTTAACAGTTTTTATTTCTTCCTTAACAAAAAGGGTTTTATAATAAACAAGTCAACGATTTTTCTTCGGCAAGGACTTCAAGTACATTTCTGACCTCATCTCCCACTCTCCCTCTGTCCTTTCCATGAATGCCACACTGGCCTCCTTGATGCTCCTCGAAAATGCCAAGCTCCTCGGGGCCACTGTATTTGTGCAGCCTCTGCTGGAACACTGTGTACATCTGGGTTCTTGGAGCAGCAAACACCGGAATGGTATTTGCCACTCAAGAGATTATTTGGGAGAAGTGCATGTGGAGGAAAATGAGAAGGGGCTGCAGGGGGCTGAGCAGGCAAAGTCTTAAAATGCAGTGCAATTCTGAGAAACTTTTGGCAAGGCTGGTAGTAGAACCCTCCAGCCCAGGCTGCCCAGCAGAGGGGTCCTTCATCTCCTTGCAGCAGGCCTGCCTTTATACTCCGCCATGCTGGGTTACCGGCTGACAGTGGCAGATTTCAGGGCGGCAGCTGGCTGTTGGCCAGCAGCTAACAGTCACCAGCCCCCAGGGGCCACGAGATCTGACAAACCCCTTCCCAGGGCCACCACGAGCTCTCTTGGTCTACAGTTCTCAGGACTGCTTCTCGTACGTTCAGTTTCTGTTAAATATCCCCTCTGTGGGGTCTGCCCTGTTCATCCCATATAAACATGTAAATAGCAACCCCTTCATTTCCCCTCACCTTCTACCCCATGTCAGTTACTGTTATCTGCTTTGTTTATTCATTGCATCAAGATACAACATACAGTCATCTGTCGGTATTCATGAGAAATTGGTTCCAGGACCTCCCCCAGATACCAGAATCCCTAGACGCTCAAGTCCCTGATATGCAATGGTGTAGTATTCAGCACAGCCTATGCACATTCTCCCTATACTTTAAATCATCTCTAGATTACTGGTAACACCTACTACAATGTAAATGCTATGCAAATCGTTGTTACACTGTGTCATTTAGAGAATAATAAAAAGAAAAACTTTGTACATGTTCAATACAGTTTAAAGGGCTTTTTTTTGCAAATATTTTTGACTCGTGACTGCTTGAATCAGCAGATGCACAACTCACAGATACAAAGGACTAACAGTGTGTTTCCTTGTTGATGTCACATGAGCTCCCTTTAGCAACAGATAGAAGGACTGTGTGTTTCCTTGTTGATGTCACATGAGCTCCCTTTAGTAACAGAAGGAGTAAGTGTATGTTTCCTTGTGGATGTCATGAGCTCACTTGAGTAACAGATACAAAGAACTAAGTGTGTATTTTCTTCTTGATGTCAGGTGAGCTTGCTTTAGTAACAGATAGAAGGACTGTGTTTCCTTGTTGATGTCACATGAGCTCGCTTTAGTAACAGATAGAAGGACTGTGTTTCCTTGCTGATGTCACGTGAGCTCTCTTTAGTAACAGATAGAAGGACTAAGTGTGTATATATTAATGTGTTAGCATAATATATTTATTATATTAACATACATTATTTTATTATATGTTACATAACTAATTAACATGATTAAATAAATGCTGTGACTTTACCTGTATATCAAATTATCTAGACTCCTAGAAACATGGTTGCAGGATGAAGACTTTACCCTTGCTGAAATTTCTGTGCCTCTCCTCCCTGCTTCCAGAAAGGCAGTGTTGGAAAATGCCTGTCTCAATGCACACTCAACAGCACTGTTTTTTGTTTGTCTGTCATTTTTTTGAGATGGAGCCTCATTCTGTTGCCCAGGCTGGAGTACAGCGGCCTGATCTCAGCTCACTGCAACTTCTGCCTCCCAGGTTCAAGCGATTCTCCTGCCTCAGCCTCCCAAGTAGCTGGGATCACAGGCGTGCACCATCATGCCCAGCTAATTTTTGTATTTTTAATAGAGATGGCGTTTCACCATGTTGGCCAGGCTGGTCTCGAACTCCTGACCTCGGGTGATCCACCCGCTTTGGCCTCCCAAAGTGCTGGGATTACAGGCGTGAGCCACCGCACATGGCCAGCAGCACCGTTTTTTAATCTCTATCATTTTGATAGTTAAATATATTTGTATCTTGTCAATTTATTTGCACTTTTTATTATTTGTATTTATAATAGCTTTGTTGAGGTAAAATCAATATTAAAAACTGCACATATTTAATGTACAATTTGATAAGTTTGGACATATGCATACACTGATGAAACCATCATTAAAACCAAGATTCATTATTCATGGTTTTGAGCCTAGGTTTCATTTTTTATCTCTTTACTGTTTCTTTTGTAGTAAACTGTCCAGTACTTGACCAGTTTTTCTATAGAAAGGGCAGTGTTTAATATGGGAGGGGTAGCTTACATCTGTAATCCCAGCACTTTGGGAGGCCAAGGCAGGTGGATCACCGGGTCAAGAGATCAAGACCAGCCTGGCCAACATGGTGAAACCCCCGTCTCTACTAAAAATACAAAAATTAGCCAGGCGTGGTGGCGGGCGCTTGTAATCCCAGCTACTTGGGAGGCTGAGGCAGGAGAATTGCTTGATTCCGGGAGGTGGAGGTTGCAGTGAGCCGAGATCACGCCATGGCACTCCAGCCTGGGCGACAGAGCAAGACTCTGTCTCAAAAAAAGGGCAGTGTTTTCATTAATGATTTCATGGTGTCAATTATACAGCTATATAGATACACACATGTGTTTGTGTATATAGTCAGTTGAATTGTCTCCCCTCAAATGATATGTCCATCTGGAACCTGTGACTACGGCCTTATTTGCAAAACAAACAAACAAACAAACAAACAAACAAACAAACAAACGTCTCGCCAATATTATAAAATTAAGGGTTTTGAAATGAGGTTATCTTGGATTATCCATGTGGTCCCTAAATCCAATAAGTGTCCTTATAAGACAAAGACAGACAAAGATGTGACACACACAGATGCACAGAGAAGGCCATGTGAAGACAGAGGCAGAGATTGGAGAGTGGCTGTCACAAACTACGGGACACTTGAAGCCACCAGAAGCTGGAGATGAGGAAGGGCCCTCCCGTAGGGCTTCCGGAGGGAACACAGCCCTGCCAACACCTTGAGTTCAGACTTGGAGCTTCCGTGGCTGTGAGTCTGTGAGAGAACCATTTCCGAATGTTTTGAGCCACCGAGCTTATGGCGCTTTGTTCCTGCAGCCCTAGGAAACTCTGTGTGAGTGAAGGTAATTGTGTCTCTCTGTATCTATCAGACTAGTGAATGTCAGTGTAACTCAGTGTAATTTAACTTTGCCGCCTCACATCCTTGCTGTCTGACCTAAGATTAAAAATTCTCTCAGAACTTCTCTAGCTCTTGCTTCTATGTGGTAACTGCATTGAATTTTTTAGTACCTCCTAAAAATTGAAAGATACATGGTAAGCCATGTATCTTTCCTGCCTGCCAGTTGGTCATTTTTCACATAATAAAGCAAGGTCACTCAAAGGTATTTTTTTCTTGTCTCGCTACTTTACACATTCAACCATGTTTATAAGCTCAAAGAAAAGAGATGGCCAGTTTGCTAAAATGAAAATATCATTCAATCCTGAAGATTTCATTCTTCCATAAAAATTGTCATATGTAAAGATGACTAAGTGTGATTTCAGGCATCACCTTTCATACAAGCCTTCTTCCCTAAGACCTATCCACTGCTCTTCTCCACTGTGGTTTTAATATTTTAATGTTTCCATAGCACTAGATTATGAGATCCATGAAATCAAGTATTGTGCTTCCCTGAGTCTCCAGGGTGCAGCCCTGGCCTTGAGACACAACCAGTGCTTAGTAAGTGCTTATAAGATAAATCCTCAAAACCTTGAAATGAATTAAGTGCTTGTCCACTAAAACATCCCCCTATGTTGGGGGGCTAAATTCAGACTGTACTGTGTAGTTAGGAAGAGCACAAATGCAAATACATGGGGTCATAGGTAATTTGTTTCTTCAAAGACCATGTAGACTTCTCTTTGGCAATTGCAAGGGAAATTCTATCAATCATAGTCCACACATGGATATAAGCCATAAGTAACTCTTTTCCATGCTTGCTTAGCACAAAGACTTATATACTCTAGATTTGGGGTTATGTTTTTTTTTACAGTAATATGTGTAAAGCAATGTCACAAATCTGAGCCCCTCACGCATGCAATTTAAACACTGGAAACCAACTATGTGGAGAGTATAGCAATGGTTTGACTCTGAGGTAAGAAGCACGGTGAAAGAACTGGAAATAAACCCTGCATCTGAGCTTTATGAAGAAGCGATTATAATCAATACCAAAATGAAAAAAAGAAACATCAACAGCTACTGTGAACCAAGGTCTTCACAGTTTTGCTTCTTTCCACTAATCTTCCAAAGAGGTTATTTTGAGACGATATGTTCAAAGCACTATAAGCCATTCTTCTCCAAGAAGCGGTGACAATTACTTTGCTTCTTGCTTCCCACTCCTAAAAGGGAAATTTAATCAATATTGTCAGTTCTTACAAGAAAAAGGGAAAACGCACACACACATTCAAGCTCTACTTCTATAATCAAATAAAACCATCAAGAATTAATCAAAACTTGACTCGAAGCCCTTCCAGAACTGCAAAGCTCACATAGCATCCCAGAGATAGATGATACCATGATCTTTGATGTACACAGTGGAGCATTTGATAAAATGGTGATTTTTTCTGCCATAAGTGGTATAATTACGCTATGCATCATATGCATCCATTTAATAATATCCCTGTTCACAGTCAGCCAGGCATTTCTCACAAACTGGCATCTTCACAGGCCACTTGTTCTGCTGATTCCACTTTCTTCTGTAGCTGGGCAAGCTACAACCGCTGTTTTTTCCCTTACCAGGCAAACTAACGATCTAGTGCTTTCTTGCGTGTTGAGGTTAGTAGATAACTAACATACTTTAGCACATTCATTATAGCCAGTTTTCCCCTAAGAAAAAATTGCACATTTGGGTCTTCTGCCTTGACAAATGTGGTGCTTCATCTTGAAAGTTGATTAAAATCAATACCTCTGTAGAAAGTTACATGCAAAATGTATTAGTATCCAGTATATTCTGATAAGAATGCTTCTCATTCATAACTCTGATACCAACCTGCTCACCGCAAACAAAACAAAACAAAAAATGAAACACACACACACATGCTAAAACTGGATGCGAGCACTCATGGGAATGACAGTGTGTTTTTAACCAACAATAAAACTAAAAATTACTCATCAGTTAAACCATAGCTCATAATTTAGGAGAAGTTACATTTTGAAGTCCTGTTTTATCTCCAATTGAAATTTCAGAAGCCTCCAGAAATTCTATGGTATAAACTTTGCAATTTTAAAAATACATCATTTCAAAGCCAGTGGTCTGGAAGAAAATTGCCTATGCTGATGAACAAATATATTATAATTTTCACTAAACCATACAGCACACTTTCTTACATCAACTTTTTTCATCTCATCTCCTGATTCTCTCCCACAACCCATGTGTTAACCACACTTACCTTTTAACTTTTCTCCTAAAATATTAAGCCTTTTCCAAACAGTTTTGCTAGACAAAAATCCCCATTCATCTTTCAAGGTCTAGCTCAAGTGTTGCATAACCGTTGTTCAAGTTACTGAGGCTGTGTAACAAACAACCTCAAGACTCAGGTGCCTAGAACAAGCCCAGATTCTATCAGTCAGAGACTTGGACAGGACACAGCAGAAATGCTTGTATCTGCTCTGTCATGCGTGGCATTTCAGATGCAAAGATCCAAAGGCTGGAGGTGACTCAAAGGCTGTTGGTTGGAATCAACTGGAAACATCATTACTCACATCTCTGGTGGTTGATGCTGGTTGTAGGTTGGGACCTCAGCTGGGGTTCTGATTTGAGAACCTTCATGTGGCCTCTCCATGTGGTCGGGCTTCTTCACAGTACGGGGGTCTTCGGTGATTCAGATTTTATACATGGTGGCTCAGGGCTCCTCAGTAAGTGAGGAAGATGCTGCATGATCTTGTAAGAAAGGAAAACTTTTCCTCCATCCTCTTAGGTTCTGCAGCTTAATTTGTGAATTAAACTGACAAAAGATGGACCAACGAATGAAGAGCATACAAACTTTATTTGTTGTTAATATTTTTATATGCATGGGAACTGCAGAGAAAGAACTAAAAAAATCCAAAGAAGTGGTTACACTTAGGAGCTTACCTACCATTTTAACAAAGTACGATAAATTGTGGGGAAGGAACCAAAGAAAAGGGGCTTGGGCTTCTATAGGCACTAAATTGTAGGAAGGTAAATATATGGGAGAAACTATTATAGATAAGGGTTATTTAGTTGGGTTTCTTTATGTAGAGTAATCTTGATGCTGTCTCCTCTTCTTGGTATGAGAACAAGGGGACACCTTTATAATGGAAATTTATTCCTTGCTTTTAAGCAGATAAAGGAAGGGTAAACAGCTCTTCTCGCATCTTCTTTTTCTCAATTGCCTTCAGCTTAAAATAAAAATTAAAAATTTTAAAAATAAAATTTATGCAAAAGTAACATATATTAGGGTTGTATATTCTGATACTCTTCAACATTTTCTGGTCTAGCCTCCAGAGTCACTCAACATCAGTATCACTTTCTCTACATTCTGTTGGTTATAAATAAGTCAAAGGACAAATAAGACAAAAAAGTATTTGTATTGTTAATACTGCGAGGTGACAACGTGCTAGCAGCCCTCACTGGCGGTGCTCCAGGAGCCCTTCAGCCCACCGCTGTGCTGTGGGGGCCCTTCTCTGGGGCTGGCAGAGGCCCGGCGGCTCCCTCTGCTCCCCACCAGGTGTGCAGGGAGAGGCGCAGGCGGGAGCAGGGCTGTGCATGCTCACGGGCCAGTGCTGGTTCCGGGTGGGTGCAGGCTCAGGGGCCCACACTCGGTGTGGCTGGCCGGTGCCTACTAGGCTGCCGGAGTACCCAGGCTAGGTGCCGCAAAGTCTCAGGGCAAGTGCCATTGAGAGGTGAAGTCGGCTGTGTTTCTGTGTCGGGTGGGGACTTGGAGAACTTTTCTGTTTAGCTAGAGGTTTGTAACCGCATCAATCAGTGCTCTGTGTCTAGCTAATCTGGTGGGGACTTGGAGAACTTTCCTGTCTAGCTAAAGGATTGTAAATGCACCAATCAGTGCTCTGTGTCTAGCGAAAGGTTTGTAAATGCACCAATCAGTGCTCTGTCAAAATGGACCAATCAGCTCTCTGTAAAACGGCCCAATCAGGTTTCTGTAAAATGGACCAATCAGCTCTCTCTAAAATGAGCCAATGAGTAGGATGTGGGTTGGGCCAGATAAGGGAATAAAAGCAGGCTGCCTGAGCTAGCAGTGGCAACCGGTTAGGGTCTTCCAGACTGTGGAAGGTTTGTTCTTTTGCCTTTTGCAATAAATCTTGCTGCTGCTCAGTCTTTGGGTCTGCACCGTCTTTGGCGGCTGCTGCTCACTCTTTGGGTCCATGCTAGCTTTATGAGCTGTAACACTGTGAAGGTCTGCAGCTTCACTCCTGAAGCCAGTGAGACCACAAACCCACCAGAAGGAAGAAACTCTGGACCCATCTGAACATCTGAAGGAACAAACTCTGGACACACCATCTTTAGGAACTGTAACACTCACCGCAAGGGTCCGTGGCTTCATTCTTGAAGTCAGTGAGACCAAGAACCCACCAATTCCGGACACAATACTATTGGATGTATATTTGTCTGGTGGTTTCTTTGGTGAGTTTGTTTGTAACTGCTAAAAGAGTAGAGAGGAATGAGAGGGGGTTGAACTGCAACATCACAGAACACCTTAAGACGTAAGATTAAGGGTATCTAATAGGCCATCTTAATTTGTGTTGCAACAATCCCCGATATGGGAGTATTGAGAGGGGCATACTTTAAGTGGTGATTGGATCACAGGGGTTATCCCCTTATGAATCAATCTACTCATGGATTAAAGAACTAGTGGGTTAATGGCTAAACGGGTTATCATGGGAGAGGAACTAGTGGCCTTACAAGAAGAAGAGAGATCTGAGCTAACACACTAGCATCCTCGGCCCCTTGCCATGTGGTGCTCTGAACCACCTTAGGGCTCTTCTGATTTCCCATCAGCAAGAAGGCCCTCACCAGCTGCAGACCCCCATCCTTGGACTTCTCAGCCTTCATAACTCTAAGAAATAAGCTTTTTAAAAATAAGTCACCTAGTTTCAGGTATTCTGTTATAAGCAGCAGAAAGATGGACTAAGACAGTATGTCTTAAGTAAATCTCACAATTGCCTGTATGGTAGATATAAATAAATATTATTACTCCTGTTTTACAGAAGACAGAATCAGAGAGGCTCAGCAAGTGCCAGAACTCAAATTCAAGTGCAACTCTTGCCTGATGGAAACTCAGGTGATTTCCACTCTGCCTCAACCTGCATTCCTCAGCACCCTGCAGTTGGTCCCAAGACTCTATGCACCATGCTGCTTGTGTTTGTTGGCTGGCTGGTTTCGTGTTCATGTGTTCTGGCTTCTTCATTTTGGGTCTTTACATCTTTACATCTCTAGCAGTTCTTCCCATGTTGTGTAGCAGTTGTCTCTACATGACGGTCTGTCTTGTGAGGTTGAGCTCCCTGAAGGCAGCAAGCATGTAATTGGTAAATTCTCATCAGTTAGCCATGTCTGGAACATGGTAGGTATTCAATAAAGGTTTTTGCTCATTTAATCAACTGTTCATTAGCATTTACTGAACCCCTACTGTGTGTCCAACACTGTAGCAGGCACTGAGGATGGAGCGGTGGAGAAAAACAGGCAACACACTCTGCACTCCATCTAGTGTGCAGAAAACATGCAAATAGTCATATACACTAAAACACCTCCCTCAGCACACTGACATACTACTATAACATGCAAATACTCAGATACACGAAAACACTTCACACAGCACACTGACACACTGCTGTAACATGCAAATAGTCACACGAAAAGACTTCACACAGCACACTGACACACTGCTATTACACGTAAATAGATACACAAAAACACTTCACACAGCACACTGACACACTGCTGGAAGATGCATATAGTCACATACACAAAACACACAGCACACTGACACACTGCTATGACATGCAAATAGTCATATACACGAAAACACTTCACACAGCACACTGACACACTGCTGTAACACGCAAATAGTCATACACATGAAAACACTTCACACAGCACAGTGACACACTGCTGTAACATGCAAATAGTCACATACACCAAAGTACCTCACACAGCACACTGACACACGGCTATGACATGCAAATAGTCATATACACATGAAAACACGTCACACAGCACACTGACACACTGCTATAACACGCAAATAGTCATATACACGAAAACACTTCACACAGCATACTGACACACTGCTATAACACGCAAATAGTCATATACACGAAAACACTTCACACAGCACACGGACACACTGCTATAACATGGAAATAGTCACACACATGAAAACACTTCACACAGCACACTGACACACTGCTGTAACATGCAAATAGTCACATACACCAAAGTACTTCACACAGCACACTGACACACGGCTGTAACACACAAATAGTCATATACACATGAAAACACTTCATACAGCACACTGACACACTGCTGTAACACGCAAATAGTCACACACATGAAAACACTTCACACAGCACACTGACACACTGCTATAACATGCAAATAGTCATATACACATGAAAACACTTCACACAGCACACTGACACATGGCTATGTCAGAAAGGCATGCAGTACTCTGTGAGTGTAGGATGGTGTCGAGAGTCAGGAAAGAGTTGTGAAGAAAAGGGTATGTGAGTGAGGGGTCAAGGCCAAGCATATAGGTGGAAAGTCCCAGCAGAGGGAGCCATGCAAGCATCCCCTCAGGCAGCAGGGACGTGGCACGACTGGGGGACCGGTGGCCGGAGGGCAGAGGCAGAGCCGGGAGTGTGCGAGGTGAGCATGGAGAGGAAGCCACTGCACCCTAGAAAAAGGCACTCCTCCCACGAACAGGAAAGTCCACAGAGATTTCTGCAAAGAGAGAAGCCATGAGTGCTCGTTCAGTGCCTACAGTGTTTGGGGCAGCTGTGCATTTTCTTCACAAATTCATTCCTTAAGAAACACTGCTCCATGCATTATACGAGACAGAAAATCCCAGTTAATACTAACAGATCCTTAGCTCGGGATTGTCCGGAGCAGGCACGCTGTCGGCAGGGGCTGCTCTGGGGTCTGTGGTGTCAGGGGCTCCCCAGAAGCTGCAGCGCAGAAATGGGGGGGGCTGAAAGCGACTCAGGCCTCCCTGCAAATGAAGCTGAGGGGAGATACCTTTCCGATCATGCTGGTGATGAAATTCGCAGACACAAGTGACTAACCAACTGATAAGTATTGCTCACTACTCGCAGAAAATATAGATTTTTTTCTTAAAAATCATAGACAAAACACAGTTAATTAATTTAATTGTTATACCTTTCCTGACATACTATGTAACCTTGGCTTATATGCCTGGCTTAGAGATGTTTTCCAAAGTTGTGGTGTAATAAAAACATTTAAATAATGAGTATTCCGGTGGTATTTTTGAAATGGCAGTTACCAACATCTGTTTGGATGTGGTAACAGGGAAACTACCCTGCATCCGTTCACCCCTCTCAACAGTTGATTCTCCTGCAGCACAGAAGACTTTCTTTATTTATGCAGCAAACGTCTTCTTCACTCCCAGGACTTCACCACTGGTAGGCCACCCTAGCCTGCCTCTAATCATCACTTCATCGTCTTTCACAACCTGCATTTTCCCTGCCCCTCATTTCTCATTCTGTTATTGACCTCTTGCACATTCCCCCTCTGGTGTGAATTACTTTTGCTGACTAAACTCAGGCATGGTACCAAAACTATAATTTGAGCTCACCCCCATGGTGGCACCTCAGGCTGACTGCATGACCTAATCTCAGCAGAATCCTCCCAGCTCAGGGACCGCACTCTCAGACGGCAAGGCCAGTGATCCCTCAAATTCATCCCACGCAAGTGAAGACAGCTCTTCCCTCAGAAGACGCAGGCTGCAGCTAGCTTGAGGAGAGATCAACTCTTCCCATGCAAAGGCACGAATATACTGTGGCTAAAGTTTATTGGAATTTCCCTCTGATTAAGTATGTTTATAATTCCATCTGCAAAAACCAGCAGTAAGCTGAACTGGAAAGCATTACCTGAGATTATATTTCCATTTTGCCCCATTAAAAAAGACTAGAATTTAATTTCCAAGGATGTCTCAGCACAGATGCTTAAATTGAATGCGTACTTCCTTAGGAATGAAGAAATAGCAATGCATGTAAGGATAAGTAAGTCAGAATGAGAGAAAAAAATAGTTTTTTAAAAAAGTACAGGTGACTAATGCAGCATAGGGCTAAGTAGGTTTAAAGGATGAAGACATTAATAAGAGCTTCCTGCAGGGTTATCAACAGAAATACTTTTTCAAAGAAATTAGTGGGGTTTAAACACTGCATGTTCTCAGTTATAGGTGGGAGCTCCAAGCTATGCATTGAGCACACATGGACGTACACATGGGAACAACAGGCGCTGTGGACTGCGGGGGGCAAAGAAGGGAGGGGCATGCATTGAAAAACTACCCAGCGGTACGATACTCACTAGCTGGGTGTAATACACCCATGTAACACACCTGCATGTGAACCCCCATATCTAAAATAAGAGCTGAAACTTTCAAAGAGGAGCAGTTACTTTGACTGACTTTTATTAGTAGTTGTAACTCTTTTCTTTTCCTGGAAACCTGAGTCCTAAATTGGAAGGTAGTAGCCACAGGGTACCGTAGTTCAGATAGTTTTTGAAGATAAGCAATTAAAATAGATCAGGGAATGGCTCCTTTTCAAACTTGTGAGCTAAGAATCCAGAAAGCAGGTTGTTCCAAGATGATGCTGTGAAAGAAAAAATTGGCCTTTCACTGGGGACAGGGTTCTTTCCAACCTTATGTCTGGCTCTTGTACTTTCTCTTTCATCTCCTTTGTGACCCCATGGACTCTCAAATTGAAATGAATTAAATTTATTCACATTAAGGCATTAAACTACTAATGGCTTCATGTGTTCTCTCTTCCACTGGTGTTTGTATTTGATAGAAAATAATGCCCTAAAAAATGAATGGTTTAGGGAAGCTAATGGAAGAGATGAAGGCTGGAAGGGGAAGGTTCTCAATCACATGATGTTCAACGTGCTCAGCTACATAATCAGCTCAGAAAGGAGCCTGAACATTGATTCTCAAAGTGTGGGCCAAAGTCCCCTGGGACATCTTGAGACATTTTCAGTGGCAACAGGAGGCCAAAATGACTTTTATAATAATACTAAGATGTTATTCGCCATTTTTACCCTCATTCTCTCACAAATATACGTGGAATTTTCCAGAAGATTCATGATAGGTGACTTCATAACAGATTAAATGCAGAAACAGAATAGTACAGTTATCTTTTATTAAGCTACACATTAAGGAGATTTGCAAAAATGTAAAACAATTTCTCTCTTCTCAACACATTTACTTGGTTTTAAAATAAATGTGATTAATATACAATTAAAATAAATTACAAAATTAAATATAATTTTAGAACTAAATAAATTAAAATAAAAATTAAATTGGAATTTAATTTTTTTTTTTGTTTGAGACGGAGTCTTGCTCTGTCTCCCAGGCTGGAGTGCAGTGGCACGATCTTGGCTCACTGCAACCTCTGCCTCCCAGGTTCAAGCAATTCTCCTGCCTCAGCCTCCCAAGCAGCTGGGACTACAGGCATATGCCACCACACCCAGCTAATTTTTTTGGATTTTTAGTAGAGATGGGGTATCACAATGTAGGTTGGGCTGGTCTCGAACTCCTGAACTCAAAAGATCCACCCGCCTCGGCCTCTCAAAGTGCTGAGATTACAGGCATGAGCCACTGCGCCAGGCGGAATTTAATTTTTTTTAATTTTCATTAAAATGTTATTTATTTGAAAGGTTGGTAATTATTTAAAATTAACTAATAAATATTTTAAATATTTGTCCATTTCAAATCTTAATATGATAAATATGGTTTTATATACATATTTATATAAACAAATCAAATTTATTTATATATTTATATTTTGTACTATATGTTTTATAAATATTTATTTTTATCCCATAAAAGTGAAAGCTTTTCAGGGGGCGCAACACATTTTAGATTATAAAGAAGTTCTGAGAACAAAAAGCTTGAGAACCACTAAACTGTTCTTATTCTGATCCTGACTGTTTTCTGTGGTTTACCTGTTTAAGACTTCTTGGTGATCTTTGATTGACATATTCATCAAATCTGCATCCCATATATTTAATAAAGACAGGAAGAGAGAGAGGGAGGCAAAAAGGAAGGAAGAAAGGAAAGGGAAGAATAGATGAAGGGAATAAAGAAACCTAATAAACTATCCACAGGGAATGCACTGTAGGGGCCACGGGGATGTGTATTCAATGCACACCAGGTTCACGGCCAATACCCAGCTGTGCTCATGACTGAAATGCTTCCAGCAGATGTGCTATGCCCTGGATATCTTCCACATAAACCTGACCTGTGTTCGTTTCCTGAACACATTGTAGACAGATTTACTCTTAAGACGTTTTGTTTGGCCTACCCTTTGTTTTATGACAAAAAAATGTAATTGCTGCTAGTTAAATGTAGAAAGTTTTATGTGAAAGTCTCTATCTCCATTTTATCTTGAATTTGAAAATAACTGGTAAGACAGTCACCAAGGACCTGTGACAAACAGTGGGCTGGAGCTGCGGAGCCGCTGTCCCTTGCAGCGGGGCACCAAGCACAAACGTCCTGGAGTCAGCTCTGACCTGCCCCAATCTTCCCTGTTATCTACCCCGGCAGGACTCTGAGAGGAGGCTAATCGCTAATCATCTCAAGATCATCTTTAAATCTCTTCGGGCACATGAGAACAATGTTCTGTGCCAATAAAAATATAAATTAAAGGGCAAAAAGTCACCCGATCACACCACACAGTGGCAGCCCTCTACATTTTGGTCTGTTTTTAGCAAGCATTTTTTCTCATGTTTAGTATTACGTACTTAGGATCATATATGATACGCGATTACACAAAAATGAGGATGTTTTTGTATATCCACGAAGTCACTGTATTTTCCATATTAGAATAAGTGTTTGACATGCCATTAAAAATGCTTTTAAACATAGTGTTCAGTCCTGCGTAATTCCCCACTGTGTGCATGCACCATAGCTCACTCCGTGAATTCTATCTGTCAACA
This sequence comes from Gorilla gorilla gorilla, assembly GCF_029281585.2. NCBI lineage: Eukaryota > Metazoa > Chordata > Mammalia > Primates > Hominidae > Gorilla > Gorilla gorilla. The sequence goes on from NC_073240.2 coordinate 16,606,142, forward strand.
TTTAGGTTCATTTTTTCTTACTGTAAATAATGATGATGAACATCTTTATAAAACAGCTAGTTATACTTAGGATAAATCCTAAAAGTGGGTGAAAGAATATACATACTTTTAAAGTATTTACTATGTGTATCTTCTTTCCCTTGGATGGAAATATAAGCAGTTTTTTATTTTACTTTTTGTAAAATTTTCAATTAAAAGTTTATTTTTTCAAAACTTATGTTCTGTATTGGCAAATAGAAACAAGCAGCTAAAATTTGAATCTGTAAAGTACATTTTAAGTGTTACTTTAAATATATTAGGCTGTCTATGCTATGTTGCACAGAAACATAAGAACTGTGGACTTGGTCCAAATGTTTGGGTGATACCATTCTTTGTGGGCTGGTGTTCTCATTTTTAACTCCTATGATGGTTTCAGAATTTTTTTGCACATCCATTATTGGGACACTTTTGGACTATGATGTCAAGGTGACCATTCTAACAGGCTATTTTTTTTTAACTGCAGTCAGTGGCCACATGAGAGGCTTTGTAAAAGTCCTGGATGAAATTCTCACTTTAAAAATTGTATGTCTGACACTAAGTGGACATTCAAGTGTGCTGATAATGAGTGCGGGGAAGCTTTCACTAACTGAGAAGAAGGGCAGAAATTAGCATGAAATCATGGAGTAGGTGTGGGCAGCAAGAAGCCAAGCACAACCTGAAAGAAAAGGGAACATGATTAAGCAAATCCGATCCCAGGGCAGCTAAGAAAACCACAGACGATGTTGCCACCAAAATGGACATGTGACTGATGCAATATTTATATACACAAATATAAAGCAGAATTTGCATTCTATCATCTTCAGGTTAGGCATGGATCAACCACAAAACAAGGATTCGATGCTACAGACTTAGGAGAAAACCTTACCATAAGAAAAACTACTTCAAAGTCATCTGGACTAACAATCAGATCCTCATGGCCAATGCATGCTGAACAGAACACAGGGCAGCAAAAAGTGACCCCAGAGAAGGAAGGAAGAGGGAACGGGAAAGGAGAGTTTGGTTATCATTGCTCTTGGAGAAACAAGATGCATGATGTTTTATTAATAGGTACAATTCCTTTATGTAAGTAACCTGATAAAAGGTAGTAGGTTGATTTCATGCTCTGCTGAAGAGAAGTGGGATGGCTTTCTACCCTGAAGCCACTAGGGCTCTTTTAGGCACTGCATGGAGCATATTTGCTTTTTTCCTTTATATGAATTGCAAATAGCATCTTAGTCATATAAAAGAGTTGGTCCAGCTCCCTGCAAAAATGCTCTGTTACGTCCAGTGTGCATTTCATATATTTCACATGCTCCAGGGGCTGTCAGCTCATGCAGTCATATCCAACATTGACATTGACTATGGCAGTCACAATGACAGCAGTTTTGTTCTTTCATGCCATTTGGTACTCCACAATGCACTACTTAACCCAAGACAATTTTCAGGTTTCACTGATATCTTTGAATCCCTTTAGAAAGAGGAAACCTCCCTAAAAAGATCTTAGGACATGCAACCAAGTATGAATTCTACTTAGAAAATCTTATGATATGTGACTAAGGTACATAAAATTCTCATATTTTAGCCAGTTTTATTCATCACAAAGTTTTGGAGATATAGTTTCCATTGTTTTCTGATTCACAACTGCTATTTAGTCATTCAATTAACAAATCTGTACTGAATGCCTAGTTGTGCCAAGTGCTTCTAGGCCCTGGTCATAAAGCAGTAAAGAAGACAAACAGGACTTTCTGATCTCATGAAGAAAACTAAACATGGCAGACAGAGTGCCAGCCTGCCAAGCAAGCATGGTGATCAGGGAAGGGCTTGCCAGAAGGCCCATGAGCAAGACCTGTAAAAGTGAGAGAGCCACCCACAAAGATGTTGGAGAAAGGATGTTGCTGACAGAGGCCCACAGGAAGGAGCATAACCTAACACGTTTGAAGAGCAGCAAGCAGTCAAGGGAGGGTGAGCAAAGGAAGCACATGTGAGGTGGAGGAGGAAGGGGCTGGGGGCCACCAGATGGAGGGTTTTTGGTTTTTACTGATTGTGGTGAGAAGCCATTGGACATGTTTACAAAGGACTGATATTACCAGACCTGTCTTTTAACAGGATCCCTATGTAATGAATAGAAGATTAAGAAGAACCAATGGAAGAGGGAGAACAGTTAAGAGACTATTGCCATAATCCAAGTGCAAGGTGGAGGTGACTTGGACCAGGAGTAGCAAGATGAGTGGTGAAGAGTGGTCAGGTTATGGATCTATTTGGAAGATAGAATCACAGATGTTCTGACAGATTAAATTAAGCATAGTGGAGAAAGAAGGGAGTGTAAGGATTATCTCCTAGGTACGTGGGTATACCCATTTGGAGTTCAAGGGTAAGGTCTGGACTAAACCTTTGAATCTGGGAGTCGTCAGTGTGTGGATGGTGCTTAAAGCTATGAGACTGTTTGAAATCCCTAAGGGAGTACATGCAGGTAGAGATGTCAGAGGACTAGCCCCTAAGCTGTTGCAGTGTGTAAAGGACAGGATGAACAGCAGGAACCAGCAGAGCAGAGGGAGAAATGAGGCCAACGATGAAGGAAGGAAACCAAGAAGCCTGTGGTGTCATGGAGCCAAGTGAGAAAGTGTTTGAGGGTCAGGCAACAACCAGCTGTGCAAATGCTATTCATGGCTAAGTGAGAAGAGGGTTAAGAATCGATCATGGGCTGTGACAACATGGAAGATATTCACATTTTGAAATGAGCAATTTCTGTGAAAGGACAGAGGAAACTGTCAGACCTAGTGGATCTGAGAGGAAAAATGAAGACAAAAATTGGAGATGGTAAATATGAAAACCCTTTCAAAGAATTTCACTCTGAAAAAAGCAGAAATAGTGCAGTAGTTTGAAAGGAACATAAGATCAGGACAGGTAGCGCCAGATGGGAAAATTCAACTGTGCATGTTGATAGGAACACTCCAGTAGAGACAGAAAAGTCGACATTGTGGGAGGTAGGAGAATTGCTGGAATTCGAGAGAGACATTGGGATTTAGTGCTCCAGTTTAACTTATGGGTAACAAAAAGGAAGAGTGTTTGGACATAGATCCAGGTGGGGGGTGATGAGGAAGTAGCAGTTTGCAGAAGCTCTCATCTTATTCTGGTTTTGGCTTAAATTTGTTTTTCTTTCAGTGACATATACCCCAAAGTCATTAACTGAGAGTGAGGATGGGAGAGAAAACATTAGAGGCTTAAGAGGAGAGAGAATCTGAAGGAGCCTCCCAGAAACATGAATGAGCGAGGGAAGGCATTAGAATGGCAGGTGTGCTAGGAGCCTACTAGCGGTTAGTGGCAGGGCCAGCTGCATTAGTGGCTTAATGTGTGTGACTGTGGAGTCACACATAATTTTTGCAATTTGTAAGTTTATGTTATTTCTCGTGTGTCACTGTTGCCTGTTTTATGGTTTATAAGTCACAAATTATTTTTAAAATGAAAACACCTTAGATTTTAGTGGATTTAATGAGGCTTTTTTAAAATGTCTTCTGAACGAACAGCCCCACACTTTCATTTTGTCCTGGGCCCTGCAAAGCAGGCAGCCAGCCCTGGTTAGTGATCACAAATGTAAGGGAAGAGCAATCAGAGTCACTGTGGGCTTCTCCAGCCACACTCAGCTCTGTGGAGAGCTGGATTTACAAGGGATAGAGTTGTGCCAGGTGGTTACCATGAGGAGAGAGAGGGACAGGTTTGTTGAGAATATATAAAAATGATGATTCTGAAAATCAACTGGGAGTAAATAGACCCCATCTGGCTCCAACTCAATAAAACGTATACAATATACATCAGGGTATGTTGTAAGTGTCACATCACACCTCAGGGAAGGTGCATTCTCCAGGGATCCTTGCACAGGATCCAGCAGTGGCTGAGCTATCTCTCTAGTTCTTTGATAGAAGCACCTGAAATTTTACCTGCTGTTGCTGGTTACATGCAAACCTCCTGTTAGTGAATAGTTAATTACTCCCAGAGGATGCAATACCTGAGTAGCTCCCAAAGTTTCCTGTGGGAAAGTTATCTTGGAGGAGCCAGTGTATTGAACTTCTTCAGCTAACAAATTTCTTCACCATGTGCATGACTATCTCGTTACAAGTTCCCACAGGCATTCAACACATTTGCTTTCTTTATTATTTTGTTAACATCAGACCATTTCCTAACTCATTACAGCTTATCCTATTATATATTACCATATGTGATGATTACTTTTATGTGTCAACTTGACTGGGCTACAGGGTGCCCAGATATTAAGCCAAACATTATTCTTGGTATGTCTGTGAGGGCTGTGAGAGTTTCAGGAGGAGACTAACATTTAAATTGATAGAGTAAAGCTAATTGTCCTCCTAATGTAGGTGAATCTTATCCAACCAACTGAAGGCCTGAATAAAACAAAATGTCTGGCCCTCTTGTGGAACAAGGGAACTCCTTCTGCCCGGCTGCTTGAGTTGGAACATCACCAGTCTTTTCCTGGCTTCTGACTCAAATGGAAACATTAGATCTTCTGGGTCTTGAGCGTACTGGCTTTTGAACTGTAAATCACACCATCAGCCCTCCAGGTTCTCAGGCCTTCAGACAGGCTGGAACTATACCATCAGCTCTGCAAGGTCTCCAGGCTTCAGCTTGCCAACTAGAGATCACAGGACTTCTCAGCCTCTATAATTGTGGAAGCCAATTCCCTACAATTAATCTCTCTACACACACACCCACAAACACACACACACACACACTTCTGTTTCTTTGGAGGATCCTGATTAATATACTGTTATTCCTTAGTTTTCAGTTATTACTCTCATGTTTACAGTAACCACAATGTTCCTGTATTCCTCAGCCATCATACAACTACAGGCTGCACTCCAAATTCTCGCAAGCTTAACTGGATATAACTTCATAATAAAACCCAGGTATAAGAATAAAAGTTGTCTTGCCCAAATCCCTCTGCAGAAACAGTTTAAACATCTGCTATGCTGATAGTTGCTCAACAAAAGTAATGATCATACTTTCATATTCAACAAACATAAAAAAAATTCTGTGAGGATTTTTACAATTATTAACTTTTTTAATTCTTAAAATATTCTAGTGAATAAACCATTATTATGCCCATTAAAACATGAAGAATAAAGAGGAGAAATAACTTGCTTGAGTTCATACATTTAGTATAGAGAAGAGAACACAGGATTTGTAATTAAATTCTTGCTTTTCTACTGTTATAAGTTACCTAAACTCTCTAAGATTGAATCTTTCATCCATGAAGTGGGAATAATACTGGCTACTGCAGGTAGTCATGGTGAGAATTCATGCTATTCTATATGTTCAAAGCCCAACACAGTGCCTGTTTTTTAGAAACTTAACACCTTTTGTTTGTTTCTATTTTCCTTTGTCTCTCTCTCCTAAGCTCTTTTTGTCTGCCTTGTGAAAGACACTGAATTACATGGATGTCTCTGAAATAAGAATTAATATATTTTTTCAAACTCTTGATTTTTTCAAAGCTGATAATTTATTCCAGGTCGCTTGTTTTGCAGGCTTGGTATTTGTTTTCTAAATCCAAATTTGAACATCCTTAGAAGCATATTCTTTCTAGTTTTCCATAGAACCCACTCTTCCCTGCTATCCACATTTAGTCCAATTCATACATTCACGTTACCTTCCTGTCCCTACAAGGTTTGGAATTTCAGCCTCTGCAGTGCATCCTATGATTCCGTCACTTCAATGACTTCAGAACTTTTTGGTTTGGGCACAATGATCTAATTTTATTTTAAAACTTCGGAGAATGACACAAACAAGAGTTATTATTTTTAACAGTTCAGGAATTCATATGTTCTCATGGTCAAATCAAACTTGTTTTCTTTGCTTCACCAGCAAAGGTTGTCACATCCGCTACACCCAAAAGCCACAGCTCAGCAGTCATTCACAACCGTCAACATACTTATCAACTCTAAAACAATCAGGAGGTGGATTTTAAATTTACAACGAGGTACCTCATTTTCAAAGTATTATAAAATCTGTTCTCTAAGTCATGTGTGGTGTCTTTTTTTCTCTTTCTTTTCTCTGGAGTGCCTTCAAAAAAACATTGTAATTTGAGATGTGGACCATATAAAATGGACCAAATGATAAGATAATAGGCAAAAGCATTTCCAAAGTGAGACCAGCTGTCGACCTTGTCTTCGGAAGGGAGGTTCTGGCAAACTTCCATTGGCCCCCAGACTAGTTTTGTTTCAAACTGATTAGCAAACTTTCTAGTCAATCAATCCTGTCCCAAATTAAGTTGCTGGTAAGAAAAAAGGAGCAGCCTGATTTGCATTACAAAGCTCTCAGGCATCTAAGAGTTGAGATGTGACTATTCTGAGGCTCCTTCATGCCGAGTAAAAGCAAAGGCTTCTCTTCTCTCCAAGTCAAGAGGAAGAGACAAGTAAGCCCAGAGCACTTTAACCTACTGAGGAATAGGTTAAAACTGAGCATTCAGATGTTTCTGTATTTGTGGGCATATGTAAGTGAATAGTTTTTACATAAGCTGCATTTCTATTTTCACAAATACCTTCACTAGCAAATTTTCACCTAGTTCGAATAGATTTCTGGTGTTCTGAGCACAACAGTCTTTACCTATTACCCTTCTAAAAGCTAAGGTGACACCAATTAAATTAAGGGTGACTGATAATTCTCTTTTATTACTACATCTGTATTCCTATTTATATACTTTTCATTAATGCTCTTGGAGTCAATTAAACATATTAGTTTAAGCTTTTATATTTTATAATGTTTCAAGAATTATGATGTGAGTTAGAACATATTCCAATCCACAGGACAACAATACTGAAATAAAATTCTCTCTTTCTCCAGTTTTCCGGAGATTTTATGAAAATTGAATTTTATTTCAAGTTACTGCCTGAAAGTGTATTATTACCAGAGTAACAAGACAAAATTGTAGCCTTAGAGCATATAGCAAAATTTGTATAAAAGATGAGAGGTGACAATGTGCTGGCAGCCCTAGCAGCCCTGGCTGGCTCTTGGTGCCTCCTCGGCCTCGGCGCCCACTCTGGCCGCATTTGAGGAGCCCTTCAGCCCACCACTGCACTGTGGGGGCCCCTCTCTGGGCTGGCTGAGGCCACAGCCAGCTCCCTCTGCTGTGGACAGGTGTGGAGGGAGAGGCGTCAGAGGGAACAGGGGCTGCTGTGCACGGGTGGGAACCGGGTCTGCTGTGGGCGTGGGTTTGGCAGGCCCCCGCACTCCCGCACTTGGAGCTACTGGCCAGCACCGCTGGCCCCAGAGAGTGAGGGGCTTGGCGCCTGGGCCAGTAGCTGCAGGGGGTGCACCGAGTCCTCCAGCAGTGCTGGCCCACTGGCGCTGCATTCAAATTCTTGCCAGGCCTCAGCTGCCTCCCTGTGGGGCAGGGCTTGGCACTTGCAGCCTGCCATGCCTGAGCTTCCCCCTTGCCATGGGCTCCTGCAAGGCCTGAGCCTCCCCGAGGAGCACTGCACCCTGCTCCACAGCTCCCAGTCCCATCAACCACCAAAGGGCTGAGGAGTGCAGGCGCATGGTGCGGGACTGGCAGGCAGATCCACCTGCGGCCAGGTACGGGATCCACTAGGTGAAGCCAGCTGGGCTCCTGTGTCTAGTGGGGACTTGGAGAATTTTTGTGTCTACCTAAGGGATTGTGGATGCACCAATCAGCAACCTGTGTCTAGCTCAAGGTTTGTAAATGCACCAATCAGTGCTTTGTGTCTAGCTAACCTAGTGGGGACTTGGAGAACTTTTGTGTCTAGCTCAGGGATTGTAAATGCACCAATCAGCACCCTGTCAAAATGGACCAATCAGCTCTCTGTAAAACAGACAAATCAGCTCTCTGTAAAATGGACCAATCAGCAAGGTGTAGGTGGGGCCAGATAAGGGAATAAAAGCAGGCTGCCTGAGCAAGCAGTGGTAACCTGCTAGGGTCCCCTTCTGCACTGTGGAAGCTTTGTTGTTTTGCTCTTTGCAATAAATCTTGTTTCTGCTCACTCTTTGAGTCCACACTGCCTTTATGAGCTCTAACACTCACCGCGAAGGTCTACAGCTTCATTCCTGAGCCAGCCAGACCACGAACCCACCAGGAGGAATGAACAACTCCAGACAAGAGGAAGGAGCAAACTCTGGACACACCGCCTTTAAGAACTGTAACGCTCACTGCGAGGGTCCGTGGCTTCATTCTTGAAGTCAGTGAGACCAAGAACTCACCAATTCCTGACACAAAGAGAGGCCTAAGAAACCATCTAGGCCAATGCTGTGGTTTTGGAGTTCAGGACATTGTGGCTTAGAGAAAATAATGGATCTGCCTAAAATCACAACACAAACTAGTACCAGTTCTTGAATGAAAATGTAGGTCTTCTGATTCCTAGCCAAATGCTTTTTATAAGAATGAAAATTTTGTGTCCTTGGAAGGCCTAAGGCATTTTCCCAGAGTAACTTAGAAGAGTCTGGCTCCGTGAATAATTTAGTAATACAGAAATAAGATTTTTTAAAATGTCTAAACTTGACTGTATGACCCTGGATATAAAGTATAAAAGCAGAAGACAGATGTGATGTGAGGCTGGCAACAACTCGTGCCATGCTCTATGTACCCACACTAAAAGACAATATCCTTTCCACCTTACATACTTTATGGCAGTATAAGTAGCATGTTAAGTATGCAAATCCTACAATGCTGGCAACATTTCAAGACTAGCTGTGTCAGGGTGTTCATAAGCCTGGGAGCTCACTAAGCTACAGAGCTCTTAAAACACAGAAGTAGAAGAGGTAGAAAAAAAAAGGAATCACACTCCTTATTACTGTAAACCAAAGAAAAAATATTTACATTTTCAGCATTCTGTTGGGTAGGAAAAAAGCTTTTCCTATCCCATCTTACATTTTGTGCTGGAGCCTGTGAATTAAACTGAAAAAACAACAGCAACAAAAATTAACAAGAGGCAAAAGCATACACATGTAATTGATGTCTTAATGTTACATGCATGGTGGCTACACATAAGATAAGTGAAAAACTCAAAACACTGGTTAGACTTAGGGGCTTATATACGATGTTTGTAATTCTGGAATAGATCCTACTGACCTTGAAGCCAGCCCAATACCCCCATAGCGTGTTCTTTCATATAAACATAGACATTGACTCTTCCGCTCTTAAAGCTTGAAACTTGTATTTGTTTCATCTGAGTTCTTTCCTCAGGAAAGGACCTTCAGGCCTCTCCAAAAAAAAAAAAAAAAAAAAAAAAAAAGCATTAAAGAACTGAAACTCACCAGATGAGGCCACCAGATGACTCCTTGTTCCTCCCTAATTTGTGTTTCCTACACATTGTTACATTTCTTGCCTGTTGTATAAAACCCCATTTTTAGTCAGTCAGGGCAATGGATTTGAGGCTGAGCTCCCATCTCCTCAGCTGCAGCACCGGATGAAAGCTTCTTCCCTGGAAACACTCACCATCTCAGTGATTGGCTTTCTGTGCAGTGAGCAGCAAGCAGGACCTAGACCAAACCCATGGTGTTTTGGTAACAACCTCACCAAAATAGATGGGCACACACACAAGCCTTTAAAGATACAAAGTTAAATGGATAGTATGGATCATCCAGTATAGAGGAAACAGCATAGCAAATGTATAGAGATGGAAAATTACTAGATATGTTCCAGGAGCAACATGCAAATTCCACTGCCAGTTTTGGCTGTGAGGTCAAACAGATCTGATCTGAATGTTTGCATTCCTCCAAAATTCGTACATTGAAACCTAATTCCCAATGCAATAACATTAAGAGGTGGGGTCTCTAGGAGGTGACTAGGTCATAAGGGTGGACCCTTCATGAATGGGTTTAGTACCCTTATAAAAAGGTCTGAGAGAGCTTGCTTCTTTCTTCTGCCATATGAGGACATAGAGAAAACTCCATCTATGATGAATGGGCCCTCAGCAGGCACCGAGTTTACTGCTGCCATATGAGGACATACAGAAGACTCCATCTATGATGAATGGGCCCTCAGCAGCCACCGAGTCTACTGCTGCCTTGAGCTTGGACCTCTGGCCTCCAAAACTACTAGCAATACATTTCTGTTGTTTTGTAAATTACCTAGTCTAAGGTACATTGCAGCAGAAATGGACTGAGAGAGACATCTTTCAGAGAATGACCTCTGTTTGTCTGCTTCTGTTTTGTAAAATTGGAAGAATAGAACTTACAGTTCTATGGTATAAGATTGTGTCCAGAATTGGTAGGTTCTTGGTCTCACTGACTTCAAGAAAGAAGCTACAGACCCTCAAGGTGAGTGTTACAGTTCTTAAAGGTGGCATGTCTGGAGTTTGTTCCTTCTGATGTTCGGATGTGTTCAGAGTTTCTTCCTTCTGGTGGGTTTGCGGTCTCGCTGGCTCAGGAGTGAAGCTGCAGACCTTCGCGGTGAGTGTTACAGCTCTTGGGGCAGTGTGTCTAGAGTTGTTCGTTCCTCCCGGTGGGCTCCTGGTATCGCTGGCTTCAGGAGTGAAGCTGCAGACCTTCACGGTGAGTGTTACAGCTCATAAAGGTAGTGTGGACCCAAAGAGTGAGCAGTAGCAAGCTTTATTGCAAAGAGCAAAAGAACAAAGCTTCCACAGTGTGGAAGGGGACCCCAGCGGATTGAAGCTGCTGGCTCGGGTAGCCTGCTTTTATTCTCTTATCTGGCCCCACCCACATCCTGCTGATTGGTCCATTTTACAGAGAGCCGTTTGGTCTGTTTCACAAAGAGCTGATTGGTCAGTTTTGACAGGGTGCTGATTGGTTCATTTACAATCCCTGAGCTAGACACAAAAGTTCTCCACATCCCCACTAGATTAGCTAGATACAGTGTCGATTGGTGTATTTACAAACCCTGAGCTAGACACAGAGTGCTGATTGGTGCATTTACAAACCTTGAGCTATATACAGAGTGCCAATTGTTGCATTCACAATCCCTTAGCTAGACATAAAGGTTCTCCAAGTCCTCACCAGATTAACTAGATACAGAGTGCTGATGGGTGCATTCACAAACCCTGAGCTAGATGCAGGGTGCTGATTGGTGTGTTTACAAACCTTGAGCTAGATACAGAGTGCTGATTGGTGTATTTACAATCACTTAGCTGGACATAAAGATTATCCAAGTTCCCACCAGACTCAGGAGCACAGCTGGCTTCACCCAGTGGATCCTGCACCAGGGCCGCAGGTGGAGCTGCCTGCCAGTTCCGCACTATACGACCGCACTCCTCAGCCCTTGGGCGGTGGATGGGACTAGGCACAGCCCTGGAGCAGGGAGCGCCCCTTGTCGGGGAGGCTCGGGTGGCACAGGAGCCCATGGGGGGGCGGGGGGGGAGGCAGGCTCAGGCATGGTGGGCTGCAGGTCCCAAGCCCTGCCCTGCCGGAGGCAGCTAAGGCCCAGCAAGAAGTCGAGCACAGCAGCTGGTGGCCCAGGTGCTAAGCCCCTCACTGCCCGGGGCTTGTGGGCAGGCTGGCGGCTCTGAGTGCGGGGCCCGTGGAGCCCACGCCCACCTGGAACTCGCGCTGGCCCTCAAGCACCGTGAACAGCCCCGGTTCCCGCCTGTGCCTCTCCCTCCACACCTCCCTGCAAGCTGAGGGAGCCGGCTCTGGCCTTGGCCAGCCCAGAAAGAGGCTCCCACAGTGCAGCGGCGGGCAGAAGGGCTCCTCAAGCGTGGCCAGAGTGGGCGCCAAGGCTGAGGAGGCACAGAGAGCGAGCCAGGGCTGCAAGGGCTGCCAGCACGCTGTCACCTCTCAAGATAAAATGAAATAAATGGATATGAAGTTCTCCGCACAGTGCCTAGAAAACAATAAGATCAGCAAATGTTAGCAACTATAATAATAACTATCATTAGTTGCTGCAGTAGAGAGTTTATGTAGAAAACTAGAAGGAAGTAGGCTAGTAAATGGTCAGGTCCTATCAGAAAACCATCCATTATAATGTGTGATATCAAATCTACTGTATCTCAAGTATAAGTATAAGTTCAAAAAATGTTCAGAAGTCAAGCTGTTTCAGGAAAGGTCAATAACACCTATCATTGGCTCAACATCATGGTCCTTCAACCAGCTCTCTCCTCATTTGGAAATTTGCTATCTGTGAGAAGAGAAGGAGTCTCCTTAATGGGAAAACATGCTTTGGATTTCCACTTGATGGGACGCACTGAATACTAATGAATTTTGCTTTTTGGCAATTAAATTGAAAGGTCAAAATATACTAGTTTGGATTCATTTCTAACATGGCAGATAACTACCAAAATTGCAACTATCACTAAAGCACTTTGATGTACGTATGCAACAAAGGCAGAAAACTGCTCTGAATGTCTCCTAAATCAAATATGTCTCTTGTGTATCTTACAAGTAAAAATGTCGTTTTAAGGGTTTCTTTAATGTGGAAAATTTTGCTAAGAAACAAGAGATGCCCACTAGTTTGATTTGCAGTGACATCCACTTTCATCAGCTGTTATGGTTACTGATAATTCTTGGCAAGAGTATTTAACTCATATGATGTAATATTCAGGTTTTTAGTAAAGTTATTCTTTATATGCCTTATCCCAAATCCCAGCATACACTCTCTTCAGAGGCCATGTTTTGTGTTTGTCTCCACGCCAAAAGTAGTCATAATGGACTTCAATGCACATAGACGAATGCTGGTTGAATAAATTGCACCTATAACCAAGAAGATCAAACATGCTTCCTAGTCTACAGGGTATTTTGCACGTAATATTAGAAGAGAGATTGTGGAGTATCTGACACATTGATATAACCTCCAGTTGCTAGATGCCTAGTAACTCCATGCATGAAAAGAGTGTTTCAAGAGATTCTTTCATTAACAGAAGTTGCACAAAATGTCCACAGGTCGCTCGAAACCCTAAATATCTATGATATTCTACCAATGCTATATTCACAAACGTGTCTTAACGGTTCTCACCAGATTCTATTTTACTCACTTTTGAAAGATCACCTAATTTTTTAAAGTGAGCTAATTACTGTAGTGAGTAAAATAGTCTTGAATGATTGCAGGTGGCAATACTATCCTATTACCCTTCTAAAGGCTAAGGTGACACCAATTAAATTAAGGGTGACTGATAATTCTTTTTTATTACTACACCTGTATTCATATTTATATATTTTTCATTAATGCTCCTGGAGTCAGTTAAAAGATAAAGGGGAACTAAACTCAGCTCATTAATAAAATTTAAAAGTTGGTTTCCAGACTCTATATGCTAATTACTCTGTGCCACCACGAAGGCATTTTAAAGCAGCACAGATGAGCACATAAGCAACGAAAACAGACTTTCCACAAATAAACCTTGAAAAAGAAAAAAAAAGGCAAGATAAACAAGTTCAGTAGGCCAGCAGTCTTGTCAATTCTTCACTGTCCCAGTGGTACTTTCAACTCGTTAATGTTGGCTGCTGTGTTCCCAGGTGACTTGCTGGTATAAATGCCTCATTGTCTGATAACCAAAGGGAACAGCATTTTGTTGCCAGTAACCTGATAAAGAATTTTGAAAACAAGAGACACAGCAGATAATGAGCATTTTGCATGGGCCCACTGCACTCTATAACCTTTCAAATTTTCCGAGCAGAAAGACATGACCTTTTCAGTCCTTGTGCCTTCTACGCTGTGCAGTGCTAGTCAGTGCCAGGATAAAGCCAACAGAATCCTCCCAAGTGGCTCCAAGCACAGATGAGGCAATCATGATGGAAAGCACTAATCCGACTCATTTTACTTCCTCTAAACACAGAAGCGCTAACAAGTTTCCTCTACTTAAATGTTGCTTTTGTGTATGTGTCTGTGTTTGTCTGTCATTTAAAGGTATGACCGGGTGCTACCTTGCAGCCTTTTCCTGGTAAACTCTTGGTCATTTTCAACATTTTCCTGACATTCCAGCTGAATAGTTATCATTACTTCAATTTTTAATACAATAATTTAGAGCAATCTATGATTCCAGTTTTCAAAAGGTACAACACACATAAGTACTTCCCTTAAGATGCTGATAACTAGTGAAAACACTATACTGATAATTCTCTACTAAACGGTAAAATAAAGGCTAAAATGTTATTGATGCTTTCTCATTCTGTATAGAAAGTGATTTTTCATAGCGTTATTGACTGCATTCATCTGTTTTGCATATTGTTAATGAACCTTGTTCTCTTTAAAACAAAACAAAACACCTTTCTTTAAAAAAAAGAACTCACTTATTTCCTTGACACCAACATACACTATGACTTCCAAATTATGCCACCTCTGGGGAACAGTTTTTCATATCCTCTCAAGTACTTTTTTTTTTTTTTTTGAGATGGAGTCTCTCTCTGTTGCCCAGGCTGGAGTACAGTGGTGCAATGTCGGCTCACTGCAACCTCTGCCTCCCAGGTTCAAGTGATTCTCCTGCCTCAGCCTCCTGAGTAGCTGGGATTATAGGTGCCCGCCACCATGCTCGGCTAATTTTTTTGTATTTTTAGTAGAGACAGGGTTTCACCATGTTGGTCAGACTGGTCTCGAACTCCTGACCTGATGATCCACCTGCCTCGGCCTCCCAAAGGGCTGCGATTACAGGCATGAGCCACTGCGCCCAGCCAGTAATATTTTTTCTCTGTGTGTTACTTGACATTTTCCACTTTTCTGTTCTCTTTTGTGCATTTGTATTCTATTTTATATTAGTCCATGGTTGTGGCACATATTAAAGATGTTTGTAAATTCTTGTCAAGTAAAATGAATAAACGATCTGATGCCAGTTGTTCTTAAAATTACGTTCCCTCTCAATCTCAGAGGGACTTAATACTCTTCACACTTTTTACCGACTGAATGCAGGAAAATCCCAGGTCATCCATGAAGCCTGTGATTTTGTTGGTTCCACCGTCCAACGTGTCCCAGCTATCATTCAAGAGTGGACATAATGCTCTGCTCCCAGACCACGTCAAAGTGTCCACTCTGGGTACCCCATGACAACCTACTGGCCAGCACTGACTACCACACCCTGTTGAAGTGTCCACTCTGGGTGCTCCACGACAATTTACTGGCCAACACTGACTACAGGGCTCTAAACTAAAGGAGAGAACTGTTGAGTGGTTATGCTTGCAATTAGACCCTCCAGGGTGTCTACTACCACTGATGGAAGCAGGGGAAAAGAAATATTATACATTCAGAGTTTGGCTACTCGAAAAGAGTAGGAGTCCCCCAAACACTGGGAACTCCTACTGAAGCATCATATATGAGACATATGAAGAGTAGAAAATGTAGGAAACATTGACAAACATGTATTAAGTCACTTCAATATAAGCCTTGGAAAAGTCTAGGAGCTCTATTAGAGATGCATGAAGAGAATACAGTCAGGGGACCTGGTATGACCAGAGTTGAATAAACAGCATTGCTCACTACTCTTCCTGAAAATAATACTAAAAACAGCAAGAATATATTTTAAAATACAATTTCATTTTAAGTCGAACTAGGAGTAAATAGAAATGGATCATAGACTCAAAAGTACATATAGAGACTCTAAACAGCTGAAATCAAGCAAGCCATGGAAGACCAAAGGAAGAAAAGCACAGTGATGGCTTAAAGGCACAGTGGTGGCTGATTTCAGAAAGGGCTGAAGGCCAGGGACTCTGAAATATAAAAGTTGTATTCTTTGTTTGTAATAATGGATTCAGAACCTCTATGGACCGAGGTCATCGAAGCCTTTCTGGACTCAGTTTCACTCAGAGAAGGTGATGCTCTACAAAGAGCCAATGACTTAGGTGTATCTGCAGAAGCCACTGAATTCTATGGCAGTGAAGGAGAAGACTGTTGGGTTGTTAAGCTCTTAGCCGTATCTGCAGAAGCCACTGAATCCTATGATGGTGAAGGAGAAGACTTAGCCATATCTGCAGAAGCCACCTAATTCTATGGTGGTGAAGGAGAAGATTTAGCCATATCTGCAGAAGCCATTTAATCCTATGGTGGTGAAGGAGAAGACTGTTGGGTTGTTAAGCTCTTAGCCATATCTGCAGAAGCCACCTAATTCTATGGTGGTGAAGGAGAAGACTTAGCCGTATCTGCAGAATCCATCTAATCCTATGGGGGTGAAGGAGAAGACTTAGCCGTATCTGCAGAAGCCACCTAATTCTATGGTGGTGAAGGAGAAGACTTAGCCATATTTGCAGAATCCATCTAATTCTATGGTGGTGAAGGAGAAGACTTAGCCGTATCTGCAGAAGCCACCTAATTCTATGGTGGTGAAGGAGAAGACTTAGCCATATTTGCAGAATCCATCTAATTCTATGGTGGTGAAGGAGAAGACTTAGCCGTATCTGCAGAAGCCACCTAATTCTATGGTGGTGAAGGAGAAGACTTAGCCATATTTGCAGAATCCATCTAATTCTATGGTGGTGAAGGAGAAGACTTAGCCGTATCTGCAGAAGCCACCTAATTCTATGGTGGTGAAAGAGAAGACTTAGCCGTATCTGCAGAAGCCATCTAATTCTATGGTGGTGAAGGAGAAGATTTAGCCGTATTTGCAGAATCCATCCAATTCTACGGTGGTGAAGGAGAAGACTTAGCCGTATCTGCAGAAGCCTCCTAATTCTGCAGTAGTGAAGGAGAAGACTTAGCTGTATCTGCAGAAGCCATCTAATTCTATGGTGGTGAAGGAGAAGATTGTTGGGTTGCTAAGTTTGCAAGACAACTTTGCCTCCTCCTTTCATCTTCATAGAAACTTTTCACAAATTATTGGTTCAAAACATTTCAATTAATTCAGTAATTAATAATTATTGATTTATGTAAAGACACTATAAGAAAAAACTATGGGGAAAAATGCAAACTTATCAATGGAGAAAGATCACACAACAAAAATCAATGCCAAAAGCAAGATGAAAATGTTACCCAAATATTTTGCCATGAAATGAAAACTTAATGGAGCTGTCAGATCAAAAATGGAAGACCATGAAGCAGAAATATAAGAACTCAGAGAAAGAAGTGGTGAAACGTTAGAATAAAAAAATGTGCTGACAAAAACCAGCAAACATGAAGAAAAAGCAAAATCTTCATAGAAATGAAGGTGAACCTAGAAGAAGTAGAGAAATTAAAACAGACTTTAGAAAACTCAGTAAGGAACATAGAAAATATAAATAAAAATGTAAAAGTAAATACAGTAAAATTAAAGGGAAAATCTAAAAATTATTAGAAGGAAAACAGTGGCTACAGAAGATAAGCAGAGACAATCTAAAATATATCAAAAAAGGGAGGTATGGAAAGAAAAAAAAAGACAGCATTGAAACAGCATGAATCCCTTTAAGAACTGATTCAACAAAACTTTTCCAGAATAAAATTAGGTTCCACAGAAAAGGAAACACTAAGAACACCCTAGAAAATTTTAAAGAAACATTAAGGAAAAGATCCTTTAATCAAGCCACTCTTAAAAAAGAGAATGTAACAGGCTAGTCTCATATTTTTTCCTAGCAAAATTTAATGCCAAGATACAGTGGCCCATTACCTACAAGATATTCAAAAAGTGGAATGAAAACCAAAGGTTTTATACCTAGTCAGGCTACATTTCAAAGTATACTTCAGGCAGTTTTAAATACACACAAACTCAGGGAATATTTTCCTACTTGGGAAAAGTCCCAGAGAACAAACTTTAGCCAACAAAGAGATAACCAAGGAAAAACTATGGTGAAATATTATAATTGTGAATTGCATTGACTAAAACTAAAATAAACATGAGAACCAGGGTAATAAAATGAATATAAATGCCATATGCCCTGGAAATAAACCAATATTGAAACTAACAAAAAGTAGAAGAAGAAGGAGGAAAGAATGGAAGACATAGGGTAGATCAAGGCTGCTGCATACGATGTTTGTACAGTTTTCAACTTTGAGGGGTCTCGTTTGCTGAGACCCTGACATCATCTGCAGCTCCAGAGCTGAGAGACATGATGTGCACACACACAGGTGGGGGTCTGAGGAGGAGGACTTGGTCAACTCAGCTATAACAGCCAGGACTCAAAGTGGATCATTCAAAGCAGTAAATAAAATGTTAGAAGTGTATGTAATAGCAAAATAACAAATACTAAATAACATGCCACGGATACTCTCATTGACCTAATTCTAGTAGTGAGAGGCCTGGAAGGGAGTAGAAAGAGAAACCACCTAGTCTTAACACAGCAGAAAATAGAGAAGTAATCACTCCTGGGTAAAAGAAGAGATCATAAAAATACTGCATAAAGCTGTCATTTAAAAAATTACCACTGAGCAAGTCCCAAACGAAGCTACAAGAAAAAAGTTTTTCTCAAGCAAATAAATCAGATCACATAGAAAACAACTTTTAAAATTTATGAACACATAAGATGCTATCATATATGCATGAAACACCAAGCATAACTGTTATATCAATAAATATAAATGTAAATATGATATACACATATATAATTAACCATTACTGAAGGACTTAAAAAAGAATTTGATCAGATTTCCAGAGAAGAGGAGCTTGGGATACTCTTTTCCCCACAGTGAAACAACCGTTTAACTGGTAAAAATTATAAAACACATTTAAAGTCTCTGGAAATTGACCTAAGGGCAGATGCAAATTAATAAGCATTTATTCAAGAAAATCTCCTAAATGTTGATAAAACAGTGGAAGTCTGTGTCCTCTGAGCCAGAGCTAGTTCCTATTCCCTCCTCCAGCTCCATGTCACAGGAGATCTTCTCCACATCACATGACCACACGTCACATGACCAGGAACATGGGAACTCCTTTTCAGCCCCACTCCCAGTCAAAGACGTATGATTACACCCCAGGTGATCTCATCCCCAGACACCACCCCTCTAAGTAAAGGAAATTAGGATGCCATCTCACATCAAGGGGACAGATGAGATGTTTCAACAATGTTGATGTTTGGACAACTAGGAAGATATATGAAAAAATAAAGTTAGATTCATTTCCCACATCACATACCAAAATAAATTCCAAGTACGACAAAAACTTTAATGTGAATAAAAATAAAACTATACAAAAACATAAAATAACATTAAAGAATTTCTTTAAAACCTGGAAGTGAGGATGACCTTTTTATTTCTGAAAATCCAGAATCCATAAAGTATTAACATTTTATCATACAAATTAAAAATTTCTACATGGCAAAAAATAAGGTATTTGGATCTAGAGACATATAACAAATTGGAGGGCAGACATTTGTAATCATATCACAGATAACGAGTGAATCTCTCTGTACAGGAAGTTTTAGAAATGAAGAAGGAAAAGATAAACAACAGAAAAGGATTCAAAGATAAATGGTTCTCAGAAAAATTCAAATAATTTTTTGATAGATGTCAACCTCAGTTATAAAATGAGAAAATCATTTAAATTACCATGAAATAACATTTTTCACCTTTAGATTGGCAAGAACTAAAATTTTTATAATATATATCATCAGTAAGGCTGTGGAGTGTAAGCTTTTACTACCTCTATTGAGGGCAATTAGTATCTATCAAAGTTGCAAATACCTGTAATATTTGACAGAGCATTCCCACTTTGGGGTTTATACAACATACTTGAACATGTGTAAAATAATGTATGCATAAGTGTACTCATCAAAGCTATTAACTATTAACAAAAGATTCAAAATAATTTTATTCTTCAATCTTGGACTAGTTAAGTAAATTATTGTCTAAGTTCAATGGAATGCTATGTCTTCATTTTAAAAATACATAAAGTCTACATATTGTCTTATATGAAATATTATTTAGAGAAAAAATAAGGTTTAAAACAGTGTGTTTAATAAACTGTCCTTGCTGTAAAAAGAGAAAACATAAAGGTATACATTTATTTTTGCTTGCATATGTCAACAGAAACCCTAGAAGAACGCAAAAGAAACTAATGACATCAGTAGCCTCATGATGTGGCCATGGGGACTGAAATGGAGATAATTACGAGATTAGGAGGAAGACTTTTCAATGTATACTTTTACATTTTTTAGATATTTAGCCATGTGCATTGATTTCCTACTTCAAAAAGTACCCAAATTTTAAAATAAAAGATATAAAATTCAAGATAATATAGATCAAATAATCCATTCACCCTGGCCCAGTCACCACTCCTTCCTCTACACAAATACGCACCTACAGAGAATTTTTGAAATCCTCTAGAGAAATACACACCTACAGAGAAGTTTTGCAAAAATAAAAATAAAAAAGCAAGAGGCAAAGCAGTGTTTATTACTAGCTGAGATGCTTTTGCCCCCCTAACCCCCACAGACTGAACAACTTGGAGAAATTGTCCAGCCTTGCATAGACACAGAAATGGGCTCCTCTCTTGAAAGCAATTCTGAACCTCAGTGTTACACCGGGCCCAGAACACAAACACGGGGAAGCAGCGAGAGAAGAGGAATAACAATGCCTCCAAAGACTGGGGTTAACCTAGGCCTTCCCAAGCTGGAGAAGTAGATGAGCACCAGGCTGCCACAGCTAGTAGGGTGCAGGCACTGGCCCCTGAAATTCTCATTCTGTTTCTCCCAAGAAATGTCTGAAGGGAGGTCAATGTCTGCTCAATGATCTTGCCCTTGCGCTCAGAATAAGAAGCTTCTGATTTTTACCCCTTCCAGGCCCCACCTGTAAACAATGTAAGCCAATCAGGTATCACAAAACCTGAACGCTACGCCTTATTTTGGGGAAATGAACTTTATTGCTCTTGATCTACACTCAGCTCTTGTAGACAAGTGGGAGCGTGGGAGACACAAAAGGGTAGAGAAAGAGCCCTGTGCTTACCAGGGAGGCTACTGTGGTGTTTCGGAGGCTAAGTTCAGGAGTTTATCCAGCACAGAAGGCAGGGGTTTAATGCCTCTTATCAATAAATATTTACACATAGAACTTGCATGCATTGAATCTATAATGTGCATACATTTCTTGTACCTGAAAATATCTAATATTAAACCAAGGAGAAATATAATTATAGATAATATAATACACATAGTTATAGCATACAGTTTAGATGAAGCATTTTTGCATGCTAGGGTAGACAATACACACAGTTACAGCATACATCGTAGATGAAGCATTTTTGTATGCTAGGGTAAACACAAAACGTGTTTGCTATGAAGGCCGTGGCAGTCTGTACACCTAGCCAATCATTTGCATGCTATTAAATAACACGTTTGCAGTAAAACTAGAAGGCAATAAAGCTGTATCCATGTGTTCTCTAACCTATTTGATCAATGCTGCCATAAGAGCTTCAGAGATTGAATATTTGTGTGGCTCTCAATTTTGCTCACAATTTACATAAATTAGAAGTTTAAATGTAGGATAATGGTAATAATTTATGTCATCTAACAAACAACTCTCTAAAGTCTTTAGAATATAAGGTCTCTGGATAGCCAAAACTTCTAATTGAGGATTACAACTTTAATCAACAATAATTTTTTTAATAATTTAAATATTTTGGGTGAAAATCTTTTCAAACAATTTTCAAAGCCTAAAAGCTTTGAATTTGGTTGATAATTTCTAAGTCAACACTATGAACACTGGGTTACATATAATAGATATAATCTATGTCATACAAACCTGTACACAATAGATATGACGAGGTCTGTTAAACTATGTGGGGTTATTTGCATTGGTCTATTTTTCCACTTACTTTGTGAGTTTTTCTCTCCCTTTCCTTGCTGTCAGTGTCCTCATGTAGCAGCTTTTCTCCTTATTTCTAATTTTCTCATTTTACATCTACTACAGGCTTTGAAATTGCATACTGAAGCTTCTTTAAGCAGTATGTAACCTAAGATTAGGCCTTGAAATAAGGGCGAAAGAGATCACTTCCAAGCCACATGTGTGAGATTTGAATGCAGGCCCTTGAGATGATACTTTGGCTGTATACAGGTTTGTTGCTTCCTGCTTTAGGCTACATCTAAAGAAGAGTTTTCTCTGATAAGAGTTTGGGTTAGATTCAACATAACCTTAGAAGAAATGGCTACCCTATTTTATTTATGCTTTGCTTTTTTTACAAAAAAGAAATTTTATTAAAATGTATATAAAATCACGTGATAAAATATTTTTTAAAAAAAGAAAAGAAAAAAGTGAGGTCTTTGAAATGTAAGGCAAAAGGCAAGAGCAGACAGAGCCAGGTATAAGACTCATCACACAACGCAAGCCAACAACCCTCCATCTTTGCCAGAGATGAGGAACAAAGTTGGTTTTATGCTTTGTAGTCCATCCAAAAAGCTAACAAAACTCATATTGTTACTTAGTGTAAATAAAACAATCGCTTCAGTAAAGTGCAAGTTTTTCAGACAGTGAGTCCAGAAAACAATTACTTCTTACTTCCTCCTCAAGAAATCACTGTGAAATGCAAAAATAACGTTCTCGGCAATGACGTTACAAGAAACCCAAAGATGAGTTTTAATAGCATAATTCAATGAAAAATAATTCTACGGGAAAAGAAAAGATTACAGCTCACCAGAAATACAAAATTGCGTATTCCAAAGCACAACCACTGATGGTCTGTGGCTGCTCCTGGTGGCTCAATGGCACTATCTGTGACAGTGTTGGATGCACACAGGTGGTCATCTCCCAGTACAGTGTGAGTCATTCAGCACCTCAAGTCACTGAAGAGTGCCTGACAGACCCTAGGCCCTCCTAGCCCCACATCTCAGTCTTGGTTCCTCAATACATCAGCTAAGTCTTGATTTAAGCAAATGAAAACACAGCAGGGAGCTCTACTATTATTCCAAATATGATTACTCACTATAGGCTTTAGAACAAAGGAAATAGAGACAAATTAATCAAAAGAAGCAAAATATCTAGTAAAGACATTACTGTCAGTGGTTTGTGGTTAATGAGTGAGTGACCTGGATAAGGACTACTTATTGCTAAAGGCATCCTCCAATACACAGAGTGGGGAAAGTGAAGGAAAATTAAACACACAAAAACAGCACTACTCTTTTTTGCCCGTGACAGCAAGCCAAAATGTCAACACCAGCTCCTTAACTTTACTTTCCATGTAAGCAAGCAGCATTAGCATTTCTCTAGAGGAAAGGACAAAAAAATAGTTCATAACAAGGTAACATTTGGAATTAAAAACATAAACTGGTGTGGTTCAACAAAGCCAGATTTTTCAGTGCAAACAATGTATCAACTGTCAGTTGAGTGAAAAGATAACCCAGTCTCCAATGCCTAGGGGCCTGGAATTATACACTGCAAGGTATTGTGCATCAATTTCCTATGTGTCAGAGAAAGGAACAGTTTAGCCTTGACACCAAGAGGTCTGCACACACAAATACCTAAAAGTAACCTAAAAGTCTATCCATGTTCTTAGCCCACTTTTGGATGGGATTATTTGTTTGTTTCTTGCTAATTTGTTTGAGTCCATTGTAGATTCTGGATATCAGTCCTGTGTCAGATGTATAGATTGTGAAGATTTTCTCCCACTCTGTGTGTTGTCTGTTTACTCTGCTGACTGTTCCTTTTGCTGTGCAAAAGCTCTTTAGTTTGATTAGGTCCCAGCTATTTATTTTTGTTCTTATTGCGTTTGCTTATGGGTTCTTGTTCATGAAATCCTTGCCTAAGCCAATGTCTAGAAGAGTTTTCCCAATGTTGTCTTTTAGAATTTTTATAGTTTCTTGTCTTGGATTTAAGTCCTTCATCCATCTTGAGTACCACTTGTTCCCCAATAACCTATGGAAATACAAATATTAAAAAATACAAAAATACAAAATAAAAGTCACTTAGCACTCAATTGCACTATGTCTAAACCTCTTGGAAAGATGGATGCCTTTCAACTATTAAAATTATTTTTTAACTATATATCTGAAAAGTATTATTAATAAAGATTCTTGAATGTAGCAGTTATAGTTCCAGAGAAAGAGTGCCAGGTGTACAGCTCTTAGAATGTAAGCTATTAAAATGCAGAGATTGTATCTGTGCAAATCACTTTGTTCAACACCAAAAGCATGTCAGCAAGAAGTGAAATATTTACAAACTTTTTTTGATGACAATGACAAGGAATCAGGACCCTTGATTAGAAGAGATGGATATCCAAGTCAAACCAGCTATCTTAGAAAAGAACTTGGGAGCTCCCCTTACCAAATGTTGAGAAGAGCAGAAGCAGAGCTGGGCCTCAAGCTAGTGCCAACATCTGAAAAGGGGCTGTTGGGAAGAGCAGAAGCAGAACTGGGCCTCAAGCTAGTGCCAGCATCTGAGCATCTGAAAAGGGGCTAGGACTCCCTGTCTCTAAGTCTTTCATTCCCGCTTTCTTGGTATCTTGGCTTTATCTCCAAACCAAAATCCTTTTCTTCCCTAGAGGAGGAAATAGAACTCCAGTAGCTCTCTGCTAGCATCAAGCTAAGCTGAGGTATAAAAACTCTCTTCTACTTAGTTCTGTGCATGGACAGAATCATCTGCCTACTCACAAACCAATCCTGTATTGGGGGTGTGACATTCTGATCTCCCAGGTTGGGTCATGTGCCTACCCTTAGGGTAGGAGGCAGGGATTTATGAGTTGGGTGCGGAAAGAGAAGTAGTTCCTGCAGAGGAAAGGAACATGCACTGAACTACAGAAATGGGGAGAAGCAATGAATATTAAAAGAAGTAGACTGATGTTAGGAGAAAATGGCAAAACTAGGGTAGATTCCCATATATCTCAGCAGGAGTACTAGAGAGCCCCATGTGTTAATACACAAGAATACATTTTATAGAAGATGTTATTATTATTTGTATGCAACTGGATACTCAGTTGAATTCATACATGAATGCATAATACCATCGCTCACTACCAAAAATTTTGCAGTAGAGCTTCCCACATTTGGGGCAATTCCAGGGATCAACATATCCCTATAATGGATCCAGAGTGGAATGGATAAGCCTTGCCCTGGGAAAACTGCCTTTAAGATCATGGTATCTACCCTGCCAGGTAAGTATGAAACTGGATATTTCTAAGGCACATTGGAACAAACGTCATTTTTAGCCACAAGTTATGGGTATCTTGAAAAGCCCTTATTGCAAAACACATAGAAATAGCAGGTAAAATACAGTCAACATGGACTTAAATGCCTAGTTGTGCTTCCAGGAGGATAAGGAAACCCCCGGGGGAAGATGGCAAAGCAGAAAACCTGAATGGCCAATGAATGCAAAACCATGGCTGCTAGGGAAATATTTCCCAACCTCAAGAATCTAGACACGTGAATCTGAAGGCTGAGTGGGGTGGCAGAAGACAAGGCTTTAGGTCACTGCCAGGTAGAGACCTCTGCATACATTCAGAACTCATTAATCAGGAATTAAAAGCTTCTAACAAAAGTAAAGAGATAAAAAAGGAGCTTGCTCATTTCATGTTCAGTGCAGCATTATTCATAATAGCCAAGAGGTAAAAGCAACCTAAATATCTGTAAAGAGATGAATGGATTTTAAAAAGTGGTATATGCACAATAAATTATTATTCAGCCTTAAAAAAGAAGGAAATCCTTTCATATGTCATAACATAGATAAACCTTGGGGATACTATACTAAGTGAAATAAACTAGTCACAAAAATACAAACACAGTGCTGCATGATCCTTCTTATATGAGGTTTTTAAAGTAGTCAAACTCTTAGAAACAGAGACATAAAATGACAGATGCCAGGGACTAGCGGAGGGGGAAAAGAGGACTTGTTCAATGGGTATAGAGTTTTATAGGTGAATCCCACACTCTAATCCTACTCAAGCTGGTATAGAGGATGGGAACAAAGATAAGACTATAGACTTATGAACAACAAAAATTGTAAACCAAGCATTCTATACCTAGCCAAACTGTCATTCACATATGGAGACAAAAAGAGAAAAAGAGTTTCAAACATGCAGGAATGTAGGACAATCATTTGTACAACCTTACTGAAAAATTGTTCTCTGAATTAAAATAAATGTGGCCAGGCACAGTGGCTCATGCCTGTAATCCCAGCACTTTCGGAGGCCAAGGTGGATGGATCACTTGAGGCCAAGGTTCAAGGCCATCCTGGGTAACATGGGGAAACCCCATCTCTAGTAAAAACTCAAAAATTAGTTGGGCCATGGTGGCAGGCTCCTGTAATCCCAGCTGAGGTAGGAGAATCACTTGAACCTGGGAGGCAGAGGTTGCAGTGAGCACAGCACTGCACTCCAGCCTGAGCGACAGAGGGAAACTATGCCTCCGAGAAAAACCAAGCAGACAGACAAATAGATTTTACACTGGCAAAGATCAAATTATTTGTGATTATAGTGCTCATCATTTACTGAGCATATAATCCCTAGCAGTAGTTTCGCTAGATACTTTATAAATGCCATTTCTGTCTATCCTTCAACAAGCCTCTAAATTAGATGTTCTATCCACTTTATGGATATGAGAAATCTAAGAGAACTGACTAACCCACTCTTAGATTTCTCATCTACGAAGTTGACAAAATAGCTCATTTACAGGCTTTGTAATTTCTAAAATATCGTATAGCTAGGATTGTAAATTGATCCTGGTACTTTTTGATTTTTTGAGTTAAAGTTCATGCTGAAGCGTGTTGGGTTGACAGGCATTCTGAAATTCAGCACAGGGCATAAGCAAAATGGCATCTTTTCCTACTGGGGTAAAGGAGCCAGGCCACCAAAATAATCGGTTCTTTAAACCTCCTTTCTGATGACTCACATCCTCAAAACTTTATGAACTCTTAACATGATATCGTGTACACTGGAAAAATGCAATGTATATTTTTAATAAAAATGGAGTGGGTTTTAGGAGATCTAGAGCAGTGACAGCTGACATTCAAACTGTTCTATTTCACGCGAGGAGGTTTCCATCTTCCACCACCACGACCTCCACCTTCCTGCTCTTCACTCCTCCTTACTTTACTGATCTAGTTACTGTTTTTCTCTCTTCCAATTCAGACTCAAAGTGACAGGACGGGACAGAATGAGGCAGAAATCACAGGGTTTGTAAGGCCTGGAGAATGGGGTCCACACAAACCTTTGGACCACTTTTTCTCAGGGATAGACTTGATGCTCAGATGCTGATGTTCTGTGCTGGACCTGTTTGGGTTCCTCCTCCTCATTCACTCTTGCTCCTGAGCATCACCTGCTCTGACTTGTAAATGTTCTTCTAACATCCCCTAACACAAAGGAGTTAACTGAAGCTCTGAGAGGCCTGGAGGTCAGTCATGGACCTTCACATTATTTGACTTTAAACAAATCTTGAAAGATTCATCCCCCTCAACATGGCACTTGTGTGCATGTAGAGGCATTCATCTCACACCACTACAAAAGCAGCAGCAGTGTTTGCCAGAAATCATGGGATTCCTCTCTTTTCCCTGGGCTCCAGGTCTGAATTGCCAGGCTGGCTTTGTCAGGAGTGATATATGTAAGAGTCATGGCTGGGTGGGGCTGGATTGTGCTATGTTTGGCACATAAGGGATGAAAGTGAGAGATATTTCTTAAGTACAAATGTATGCTCTTTATTCTTCAAAGTTTGGATTCACACCTCTCTATTCCATTTTTCTGCACAAAATCTCACTGTATCATTAATGGATTTGTCCAGTGCATTGATAATATCATAATCTATCCACTCTAACCTGATTAAGCATGCACTTGTCATTTTAAAAAATGAGGAAACTGGCATACATGTTTCAGCAAAGAATTTGCCACACCTGCATTGTGTATGCAGCTGGTTTAATTACAGACATAATGCATTCAGTATAGTATGTACAAAGCTGCATCACACCTGAACATCTCATTTGATATATTTCCTGAGACCTATTTGCTACTGTTCTTTCCTTTGTGACTGTCCTTACAGAATTAATATTTTTATAACTATTATATAATTAATTATACTTTAGGACCTAATTGAAACCGCAATCTTATTCCATCACATTTGGAAATGAGTGTGCACTTATAGCTCCTTTTGAAGATAATGAGGCATCACAGAAGGAGTCATGATCTACATTTCCTTGAACATACAGAAAGCAGAAATTACGATACTGTGACTGGCCCTGGCTGTGTTTTGATGAGATTGTCTTGGTCATCACTTTCTCAGTTTCTTAGCACCAAGTTCTTGGGTGACCAGTTGCACAGAACACCACTTGCATTACTGAATACAAACTGACTTGGGGTCTATAGGGTGACGGTGGTTGAGGGTTGACAGCAGTGCTGTAGGAACAAGACTTGAATCACAGAGGGAGTCTACATGGAGCAATGTGGTGATGTATTTCCAAGCACACAATTCCTACAACAGGTCAACTGCAATTCCCACACAGCTAACCCAGCCCTAAAGTGAATATTGAGTAAAAGCAATCACACCTTTATTCCAAACCATCTGAATTTGCTGATTTTTATTAATATGTTATTTTATTCTATCAAATAAATTCTACTCCTGGATTCCTTAAAACAACTCCTGCATTACTTTGTAGGTAAAACTATCAAAAATTTGCATAATTACTTCATTTGAAGTTATTAAACTGCTAAGGCAGCAAAATTCATTAAGCTACATTTTACTAAACTCTAATCATTAAGTGAAACAATATTTTTCCCTCAAAAAAGGTAATAGTTTCCTGGAAATATTCTTCATGGCTTTATTTCCTCTGCTAATGGATGCAGGTCATTTAATTCAATAATTTTTATAAAGGTAAAATTATAGGAATTTAATTGACTTTTGCTTAGCTTCCAATTATGTCTAGTTTGTTTCTATTCAGTCTCATTAGATCCAGTTATGTTTGGACTAATAGTAATTACTCCCAATAGTTAATGTACTTTAAAATAAGGACTCTGTCTTCTGTTATTTTCAAGTAATTTTTCATCAGGGTTAGGCAGGGCTTCTTAATCATATTAATACAAATGGTTTCCTATGTGCATGAGTAAGCTTGCATTTAGTACGTAGGCAATCTCATATAACTTAGCAAAGCTAGCAAGTCCCTAGATATGGCGCAGCCACTGTAGAGGTGGCCTCCCACTAGCATCATTAATATCAATTGTAATTGGTAGGCAATCACTTAGTTTCACATTTCATTACCCGAGTTATACAAATGTGTAAAAAAAATACAGTTTTAATAAAAGGGAGTAAAGGATAATATAAGTAATATTCACAATCTCTAGTTGGAAGAGGTAGTGTTTTCTCAGAAATGATGCATTCCTGGAGCAAGGTCATTTTGTGTTTGGTTTGTTAAATATCTATTTCCATTTTGACAAACCATTGGAAAAGCCCAGCTTCACAAGGACTCTCCATGAAAGCAATCACACAAAAGAACACCCATAACACAAAATCAAAACAAAGGTGGTCCGGGCTTCACATTAAAGACTCATTACCAAGTTTTCTTAGAAGAGATAAAGAACACAAAGTTACTTTTATGTGATGGAAAACAGAGAGAAAGAGTAAATGGAAAAATAAGCGTTAGGAAACAGCAGTGAAAAACAAGCTGTGGAAAAAAATGAATGGAATTATGTTTTGTTTGCTATTGATTTCCTATCCTGATATCAGGAAATATGGGAAAGAACAAAGCACATTTTTTGAGACAAATAGAACATAAAATAAATGAGTGTTAAAAATTATTTTGCAGTGCGAACAAAAATATCTGTGACTTGTTTCTTCCCTTCAAAAATACGATTTTGTACAATTACATTTATATAAATTATAGAAATAAAATTGTAAAGATGGAGAACAGACTATGGGGTTGCCAAGGGGAACGGGTGGAGGAAAATGTGTCAGAGTGTCCACAAAGATTGCAAGTTGGAGCCTGGTGGTGAGGCTACAGTTCTGTATCTTGACTGTCGAGGTTGTAGTTACAGAGATCTACACGGGGTAAAAATGCACAGAACACATGCACACACATACATACAAAAACAAATGTGTACAAAATGGTTGTGATCTGAGCAAGCTTTCTGAATTGTACCTATGTCAGTTTCCAGGTTTTGATATGCTCTATGGCTATGCGAGATGTCACCGCTGGGAGAATTAGTGAAGAGTACCTAAGACATCCCTGTACCTTTTGCAACTTCCTGTGAATCTATAATTATTTCAAAAGAAACTTGAAAGTCGAGTATAGCAAGGACTAAATCCATCACTTCAAAGACGAAAAAACTGAAGATGAATGAAATTGTTGAAGAATATCAAATACTCAACAGTCCATATGAGAGCTGTATTCTGTCCACTCGAAGCTCAGCTGTCGTTTAGCCTTTTCCTGAAGTGCCCTGGAGGACTTGAGCTCCCCTTGGATTGCCAAGGCCTATAATGTTTATTTGTTACTAACTTTGTACTGGACCCAAAAAAAAAGAAAAGTGATCGAATAATCATTTATAATAACAACTAGTACTTTTACTTATAAAGAGACAATAGTGGTAATGAATTTAAATATTTGGGGTAAAGAATAGGATCTTGGTAAGACAATATTGGCAAAGTATAAAACAGAAAAAATAAGGAATCAGAAACATAAGTAGTTCAGTATTGTGAAAAAATTCTGGATCTGAGAAGCAAAAGAACAGATATTGTATTGCGTTTCTGCTCCAAACCTGCTGAATCACCTTAGGCAATGCATACCCTTTCCCTGAATCTGTTTTCTTTTCTACAAAATAAAGTGAGCTAGATCATCTCCAAATATTCACATTTTTCGACTCTACATGGACTTCAGTTGAATTCCTAATTTCAGTTTGGATAATACATGTGTGCTGCACCACAAGTGGTGTGTCTAAACCCACATGTTGGTCCTAAAAAATAATTAAATCTAGCATTTGGCAGCTGGAAGCCATTGCAATCTTTTAAGTATTCCTGAAGCTTATTTTATCAGTGTATCAAGATAAAATGCTAATAACGTGGTAGGTATAAAGTCTGTTAGCAACTATCAGTGCTGTGTTATCTCAGAAGACTTTGTAAGGATAATAAGAAGTGGATCAAGTAAAACAGCCTGAATTGACCCCCAAGATCCACTAAAATGATTAACTATTCCATTCATGAAAATTCACTACAGTCAAACTATCTAAACTTGCTGTTCCTGAGCTGACGTTATTCCAGTTCTACATGGCAGTATTAATTGCACCTTCATTTGGCTAAGCATCATGAATAACAGCAGTCTTAACAATGTATCACCACTTCCTTATATACCTGTTTACACTTGTGATCATAATGTCAACTTTAATACTCTCACCAAAAAAATGTTGAAAAAATACCCCTTTTACAGCGTAAAGCTAAAGATATAGGCTTGCATAAATGATCAAAAGCTAAAAGGTAGCACCAGTAATCTCTGTTAGTGCTGCAAAAAGACATCAAGTTCAGTATCAACTTAATAAAAAAGACAGTTATTAACCAGCAACTGAACTTTAAAGTTATCATGTTGCTTGCAACTGAAATATGAACCTATTCACAAACACAGACGATATTCACATGAACATCCCTGCTAAACTCTACCTGACCTCACCATGAGAGTAAACCGGGAGGAGGGGTAGAGATGACAGCTCTCCATATATAATGCTTGAATCTCCAGGAGACAACAGAACAGGATCATTGCCCCACCATGGCTCCTTCCTATCTGTTTTGATCATCCAGGCAGACCTATAGTGAAACAAAATGAAAGCACTAACAGTTTCCTGGGCTGTATTTTTCTTAGTATCATACAGAGAAACACCTAGTCACACTGCCACTGACTGCACTCCTAACCCTGGATTTTGCATTCTCACACTGTGGGTTACAAGAGGCAAACAGCAATGTAGATCCATCACTATCATCGGATATAATTTTGCATTATCATGCCATGGGTTACAAGAGGCAAACAGCAATGTAGATCCATCGCTATCACCAGATGTAATGCAAATAAGACACCTGCTGTGGATGGCTGATCATAACAATAACATGATCTGGGGGCATCAAAAGTCCTGCTTGACTCTTATTTTCTAACATTTTTGCAGGCTGCTGGCTGACCTCCACCCCACTTCAGGAACAACAGGATAGACTACAGCTGGGCTGATCCATAAACTCACCAGTAGCCCAGGAGACGGCCTGACATGAAAAGTTCTGCACAAGCAGGAGCAAAATGAGCCAATAGCTCCACTTGCATTCTGTTGGTATCCTGCATGTTATTTTCACAGAGCAATACAAGTTTCTGCTGTACTGCACGCACATATTACTCACTTTCTTTGCTGCCATGATGCTTAAGTATTTCAACTGCATTTTTAAGTAATATATCTTTCAAAACTTAGCTTAAAAACTGCATGATCTCCAGTTGTAGCTTCAGTAGTCTGTTTAAAAGTTTGTCTAAGACAGTAGGCTTTAAACATTGAAATAACTCCTTGGTCCACTAGCTGGACGATTAAAGTTGTATTTGTTAGTAAAAAGCAGCTTTTTAACATTTTCATGGAGGTATCCAAATGAATAAAGGTGACCTGGACACTTATCCAACAGTGATGGTGCTTTAAAAGTTAAATTATGTGAGTTTATGACTGGAGGACAAGTAGTTTACACAACTACACACCTTGATATCTGTCTAAACTAAATTCATACAGACGCACAGGTACACAGCGACAAATAACCAGCACACTTTCACAGAGACAGCATGATTGCTCACTGATCATCATGCTTGTCCATTAAATACTTACTAATTTTTGTATAAAAACCAGCATCAAAATTTTTACTGAATGAAATTACACGTAGTTAATACACTGTGGAAAGTGAAATTTGCACTGTGTCCATGAAGGAATTATACATGTTATCTAATCAAAGCACAGTAACAAAAATTCCTGCATATAAGAACCACGAAAAGCCAGGACTGCTTATATACTGCTGTAAGATTTTTATATTACTTGGGAGATGATATAATAGTACTTAAGAATAAACTGTGATAAGTTAACAATATATATGGTAAACGCTTGAGCAACAACTTTAAACAAAAATACATAGTGCACCTATTGAGCCAATAGTTGCAATAAAATGTAATACTGATATGGTTTGGCTGTGTCCCTAACCAAATCTCATCTTGAATTGTAGTTCCCATAATCCCACGTGTCCTGGGAGGGACCTGGCAGAAGGTAATGATACTTATTGAGCATCTACTATATCAGGTGCAGCCAGTGTAGCTCTTGAACGAGACAGACAAAATTATCATACCTCTACCAGGGTCATATTTGATCTTCATTTATCTACCATTTATAACATTTTATTTGTCTTTTATTGGAAACCCTTCAAATCCTTTCTGAAGTAGATATAGTTGAAATAAAGATGTAAGTTGAGACTGAGATCATATACTGCGTTATTTCCCTTGCAAATTCATATTAATTATAGTGAATATCTCATTTTGGTTTTCTTTTTGTTTGGAGAGAAGGAGTAGTTCCTGTCTTGCTACTTTTCTTTCTAACCGTGCCATGATTTAAGTTCCTTCATTCATCGTGTTGGCTCTCTTGAAGATAAATCCAGACACCTGCCTTACACTGGAAGCAGCAAGGGCTTTTCCTCGCCGGCTCCCGTGCAGCTCTCAGGCAGGCGTGTGACCAGCCTATGGCTGTCAGTCGCTCTCCCTCCAGGCTTGGACTCTTGATCCGTGATGAGAGAACAGCAGAGGCACATGATATTTATCACAGCACCAGTGCGCTGAGCGAACCCTTCCTGCCCAGAGACGAATGCAGGGTCCTTGCTTCCCCAGTCCCTTTGATTTCTATTTCCAAGCCTAGTTTCTCAGCTTCCAGTTTATTCTTTGAGCCTTGCTCTCATTGCTACCACCAACATTTTTCAGGAAATTCCCCTTTCTTTTCATGTTATTTTCAGATGGTTGCAACTAAAGAGCACTAGGCGACACTCTCCAAACTCAACTGGGCCCTGCTATTCCCAGTGTTCCCAATGAGAAACAATACATGGAGTCCCACAGAAGGAGGGGTCAGAGTCCTTAGCTAAGGGAGACCACTCCTCATATTGTCTTATGCGCAATTTCTGCCTCCAAAGAAATAAGAAGTAAAAACTAAAAGGCAGAAATGAAATCCACAGGCAGACAGCCCAGTGCCACATACTGGGCCTGGTAAAGATCGACCCCTGACCTAATCGGTCAGGTTAACTATAGATTACAGACATTGTATGGAACAGCACTGTGAAAATCCCTGTCCTGTTCTTCTCTGTTCTAACTACCAGTGCATGCAGCTCCCAGTCATGAACCCTCAGCTTGCTCAGTCGATCACGATCCTCTCACGTGGACCCCCTTAGAGTTGTGAGCCCTTAAAAGGGACAGGAATTGCTCATTCAGGGAGGTCGGTTGTTGGAGATGTGAGTCTTGCCAATGCTCCCAGCTGAATAAAGCCCTTCCTTCTACAACTTGGTGTCTGAGGGGTTTTGTCTGAAGCTTGTCCTGCCACAAGCCAGCACTGGACACTCAAAGTCTCTTATGCAATAAGCACTCAATAAATATTGGTGAAAGGAAAAGGGTGGAAAGGAGGAGGGAAGAGAAGAAAGGACAAAGAAAGAGAGGAAAAGAAGGAAACGAGGGTGGGAGGGAGGAAGGAAGAAAGAGAGGGAGGGAGCAAGAAGGGAGGGACGGAGGGAAAAATGTAGGGTGGGTGGGCAGGAGGAAGGGAGAGAGAAAAAGATAAAGGGAGGGAAGGGAGGGAAAGGGGAGGGGGAGGGAAAAACACAAGGGCATAGGAATAAATCCCAAGTGACCATTTCTGGCAAAAAATGCTGAGTTAAAAAAATCATGGGAGAACACCCCTTTGTTTAGGTATCTGCTATCTCTTAAAAGAACACAGAAATTATAGTTTATATATTTTACATGAATATTGAGGAAAATAAGGATCTGAAGGATATGCATAGAAATATATGAAAATACAAAATTGGTGCCTAAATTCAGAAAAGCTGGTAAATATTAATGAAGTAAAATAGCGGGCAAAGACATGTGGGAGGGGAGTGTGACTTAAAACGTAGACCTGAATAAAAAAATAAAAAGTTATTTTAAAGTTAGTTGAAGGACTAAGGGTGGAAATCCATAGGATTCCTGCTTTTTTTCTGTCTATGCTACTTTGGCAAGTATAGTGCATAAAAGACATAAGGAAGATTGAGAAAATCATGGATGATCTTTCTACTTAAATGAAATTGTATCCAAAACCAAAAAACAAAAACAAGAGTGAGAGATAGAACTTTTTCTATGGGTTTCCCACTGTGGAAATCTCCCTACAGACACTTCATGTGTTCTTTGATTATTTGGCTGGTTGGATTATTTTCTCTCTCTTCTGGCTGTTTGCTAACTGAGGTTTTCATTACAGAGGCCCTCTATCGTCCGGGTACCAATTCCTGATTAATGAAAAGATACCATCTCTCGACATGGTACCCTCCAGGTTTGATTGACGCTGCTTTGAGCTTTGAGCACGCATCGGTTATGTGACCCCGGGCCTCTTGTTTGCTCAACTGTTTTCATTTTGTGGTATAGAAACTTTACATGTCCAGCCACTACTAAGCAGAAACACAAAGAAGCAATTATCTGTTCAATTGATGTTTCCCAGATGCAAGTTACTTAATGCTTTTATTAACCCTTAGAGTGGCATGTTATTCAGTCTCCACACCAGGTGAATATTCGGTAGGAAACGCAGCTCCTATACACACACTATTGTCATTTAAAATTAAAGGGAAAAATTAAAATGTCTCTCCAGCCAAACAAGCCCTTTTTCAGCATTTTTACGTATTATGAAATATAAATCTAAGGCAACTTTTAGGTTGTTTACAGAGAATAAAAAGTTATCTTTAAATCTAGGGCTTAAAATGAATGATTAGAGGTAAATCTAGTTGGCTTAATCAAAATAACTGCTATAGGAATTACATATAATTAGCGTCCAAATAAAATCCTTAGCCTACTCTATACAGGAAAGTAATATAAATATTAGATAGGAAAATATCAATTCTCTCATGTCTTCTCAAGATCACATTTAAACCCTTGATCTTTCTTGTCACTTCAAGCACAAGCCAAAATACAAGCCAAAACACAAGCAAATCATGAGGATAAGGCTGAATTTTAAATCTTGATTCCAAAAGCCAATCTCCTATTCTGGTTGGAAAAATAACAAAGCTGTGTTCTGTCTTTTATCACTGCACATTTAGGCCACAATCATTCAAGTGTTTTGCCAACAATGAGCACAGCACAAGGTACCAGAAGGCAATGGGTAGACAACCTTTTGACAGCTTATTCCAGCACAGACTCACGCAAAACAAAATGCTGCCAGAGCCAAGTCCCCTTTCGGCTTCTTCCTGGCTTTGTACAGTCTTATTCCTCACTTAATTTCTCCATCTTCTTCCCTTCTCTCTGCCCCTAGTAGCCCCTGTGACTCACGTAAGCGTTTCTCAGGCCAGCAGGCACGTGGGAGCCTCACCTGGCCTGGGGCCAGCAGATGAACCAGGAGTGTGACCCAGGTCCCAGCAGTAACCAGAGGTGACAGGGCAAGGGCTACAGTTTAAGCACTTTGAAGATGAGACTTCTGACCACATGGAGAGAAAATAAGCACCAACCTATACCCTTTGCACAGGGTACAGTAGAGCCACCAAATCGCAGTCAGGAGCCAGGACCTCTTCGCTGGATGCTGTCCTCGCCCATATCACCCCACACCGGGTCATGGCGGTCTTTGTGCATCACTTTCCACCTCTTTCCTTTATCTTTGTCCTATTCCACCATTGCTTCTGCTTCCTTCCCCAAGACTGATCATGTATGTCCCAACTGAAAAAGAAAAATCTCTTTTCTGAACCCTGCATCAGTCTCTACCAGCGGTCCTCACAAAGGGCAATGCCCTTCCCACCCCCACCAGAGGACATTTAGCAACATCTGGAGACCTTTACGTTTGTCACCGCTAGGGGAGGGGTTGCCACTGTCATGGGGTGTCCAGGCCAGGGATGCCGCCAAACCTCCTACAAGGCACAGGACAGCCTTCCCTCCCCAACAACAAAGAATTGTGTGGCCCAACCTGCCCATAGTGCTGAGGGAGCAACTCTGCTTTGGACACCACTCGCTAAACTTCCCAACTGAACTCCCTGCGTGTTGTCTACACTTAGTGGTTTGCGCTTTCTCCCTCCCAACTCACGCTGAACCGCAAGGATTGGTTGGCTGCCTGCTCTGCTGCACACACACAGCTCTTGCAAATGGCACACCCAATTCTACAGAAAAACGCAGCGGATACTGCAGAGGAGAAATGCAGGTTCTCTCCTCTCTTCTTTGCTTTTACACAAAGATAAATCTTCTCACCAAGACTGCTCTCAGTGTGACATCAGAGAGAAACCAGAATGGGACTTCACTGACATCACTCACCACCACAGAAATTCAACTAGCAGCTCTCCACAGGCAAGAATACCATCGTGCATGTCCCAGAACTCAGGACTAAGGCTGAGACACACTCTTGGACCCCAGAGCTAAGAAAAGCTGTTGCAATGGTAAAAAGTGGAGAGAGATGTTGAGCTCACACTCCTCCCCAACCTGGCAGAGCCTCACATGCAGAGATTCCTCTGGATCCGCAGTTGCACAGTG
This sequence comes from Gorilla gorilla gorilla, assembly GCF_029281585.2. Classification (NCBI taxonomy): domain Eukaryota; kingdom Metazoa; phylum Chordata; class Mammalia; order Primates; family Hominidae; genus Gorilla; species Gorilla gorilla. The sequence goes on from NC_073240.2 coordinate 16,643,571, forward strand.
AGAAAGTGAGTTGGAGGCAGAAGTTCTGCTTCCCCACCATTCTGGGCCCCTTTGCAGGAGCTCACACTTGTGTTGTCCCACGGGAAATGCTTCCCCACCATTCTGGGCCCCTTTGCAGGAGCTCACGCCTGTCTTGTCCAACGGGAAATGCTTCCCCACCATTCTGGGCCCCTTTGCAGGAGCTCACGCCTGTCTTGTCCCACGGGAAACGCTTCCCCACCATTCTGGGCCCCTTTGCAGGAGCTCACGCCTGTCTTGTCCCACGGGAAACGCTCCCCCGCCATTCTGGGCCCCTTTGCAGGAGCTCACGCCTGTCTTGTCCCACGGGAAACGCTCCCCCGCCATTCTGGGCCCCTTTGCAGGAGCTCACGCCTGTCTTGTCCCACGGGAAACGCTCCCCCGCCATTCTGGGCCCCTTTGCAGGAGCTCACGCCTGTTCTGTCCCACGGGAAATGCTTCCCCACCATTCTGGGCCCCTTTGCAGGAGCTCACACTTGTGTTGTCCCACGGGAAATGCTTCCCCACCATTCTGGGCCCCTTTGCAGGAGCTCACGCCTGTCTTGTCCCACGGGAAACGCTCCCCCGCCATTCTGGGCCCCTTTGCAGGAGCTCACGCCTGTCTTGTCCCACGGGAAACGCTCCCCCGCCATTCTGGGCCCCTTTGCAGGAGCTCACGCCTGTTCTGTCCCACGGGAAACGCTTCCCCACCATTCTGGGCCCCTTTGCAGGAGCTCACGCCTGTCTTGTCCCACGGGAAACGCTCCCCCACCATTCTGGGCCCCTTTGCAGGAGCTCACGCCTGTCTTGTCCCACGGGAAACGCTCCCCCGCCATTCTGGGCCCCTTTGCAGGAGCTCACGCCTGTCTTGTCCCACGGGAAACGCTCCCCCGCCATTCTGGGCCCCTTTGCAGGAGCTCACGCCTGTTCTGTCCCACGGGAAATGCTTCCCCACCATTCTGGGCCCCTTTGCAGGAGCTCACGCCTGTCTTGTCCCATGGGAAACGCATCCCCACCATTCTGGGCCACTTTGCAGGAGCTCACACCTGTCTTGTCCCACGGGAAACATTGGGAGTGCCCACAGGGCCAGTTAGAAACAAAAACAGGTGGGGCTCACAGCAAACAGGGCACAGATCGGTCCTGGCCCATGGAGGTGCCACATCAGAGAAACTAGCCAGAGGCACCACACCACAGGAAGCACCCTCACAGGTGCTCCAGGCTCAGCCCCCAGCGTGCTTCAACGCCCTTCATAATAGCAAACCCTCGCAGATCCAGCATAGAGGGAGCTGCCTCAGCACAGGAGAGACGCCCATGCCACACCCATAGCTAACGTCATTCTCAATGGTGGAAAGTCGAAAGCGTTTCTCCTAGGATCAGGGAGAAGGATGCCCACTCTCACCACTCCTACTCAACATAGCACTAGAAGTCTTAGCAAGAGAAAGAAACAAAAGGCATTCTAATTGAGGGAAGAAGTGAAATGTCTCTATTTGCGGACAAATTGATCTTTTATATAGAACACCCTAATGGCTCCACAAAAAAACTGTTAGGACATATAAACAACTTAAGGTTTCAGGATATGAAATCAATGTACAAAAATCAGTAGCGTTCTATATACTAATAACAAATATTTAAAAAGTAAATTTCAAAAAAAATCCCATTTACAATAGCAACAAAATAAATAAATACTTAGGTATTAATTTAACCCAGGAGGTAAAAGACCTGCATACTGAAAACTATAAAATGCTGATGAAAACTATAAAATACTGAAAACACAAATAAATAGAAATATTTTCCATGTTTATGGGTAGAAGAAATAATGTTGTGAAAATGTACAAACTACCCAATATGTTCTATAGATTCAGTCCAGCCCTTATCAAATATTCAATGTCATTTTTTACAGAAATAGAAAACACAATCCTTAAATTCATATGGAACTACAAAAGACCTTAAATAGCCAAAACAATCATGAAGGAAAAGAACACAGCTGGAGGCATCACACTCCCTCATTTTAAACTCTTTTAGCAGTTGCAATTAGTACACCCTAGAATAGGCATAAAAAACAGACAAATCAATCAATGGAACAGGATGGAACACCCAGAAATAATCCCCCACATTTATGGTCAACTGATTTTTGATGAGGGTGCCAAGAACACACAATGGGGAAAGGAGAGTCTCTCCAACAAATGATGTTGGAAAAACTGCATATCCACATGTGAAATAATGAAATTAGACCCTTATCTTATGACATACACAAAAATCCACTTAAAATGGATAAAAGATTTGGCCTGGCATGGTGGCTCATGCCTGTAATCCCAGCACTTTGGAAGGCTGAGACAGGTACATCACCTGAGGTCAGGAGTTTGAGACCAGCATGGGCAACATGGTGAAACCCCATCTCTACTAAAAATACAAAACTTAGCCGGGCATGGTGGCAGGTGCTTGTAATCCTAGCTACTCAGGAGGCTGAGCCACGAGAATCACTTGAACCCAGGAGGCTGAGGTTGCAGTGAGCCGAGATCACACCACTGCACTCCAGCCTGGGTGGCAGAGTGAGACCCTGTCTCTAAATAAATAAATAAAATTTAAAAAATGGATAAAAGACTTAAATATAAAAACTGAAATTCTAAAATGACTAGAAGAAAACATAAGGGAAAGTTCTATAACGTTGGTGTGGACGATAATTTTTTTTGGATAAGACCCTGAAAGCACAGGCAATAAAAGCAAAAACACACAAATAAAATGGCATCAAACTCAAAAGCTTCTGCACAGCAATGGAAACAATCAGCAGAGAGAAGAGACAACCCACAAAATGGAGTAAAACATTTGCAAATCATACATCAAATAAGCAGCTAATGTCCAAAATATAAAAGAAACTCAACTCAATAGCAAGAAAACAAATAATTAGATGATGCTAAAATGGGCAAAGGACCCAAAGTCCTCAAAAGAAGATTTACAAGTAGCTAGTTGCTACATGAAAAAATGCTCAGCATCTCTAATTATTAGAGAAATGCAAATAAAAACCACAATGAGTTATCACCTCACCCCTGTTGGAATGGCTATCATCGAAAAGATGAAAAATAAATGTTGGAGAGGATGCAGAGGAAAGGGAACTCTTATGCGTAGTGGAAATGTAAATTACTACAGCCATTGTGGAAAATGACATGGAGGTTCCTCAAAAAACTGAATATAGAACCAGTAAATGATGCAGTAATCTCACTTCTGGGTGTGTATCCAAAGGAACTGAAGGTAGGTCCAAGAGACGTCTGCACATCCATAGTTATTGCAGCCCTATTCATAACAGCCAAGATGTGGAATCAACCTAAGTGTCCATCCATGGATGAATGGATAAATGTGGTATATATACAATGGCATACTATTCAGCCTTTCAAAAGAAGGAAATCCTGTCATTTGTGACAACATGGATGAATCTGGAGGACTTTATGCTGAGAGAAATAAGGTAGGCGCAGAAAGACAAATACCCCATAATCTCACTGGCATGTGAAATCTAATAAGGTTGAACTCATAGAAGCAGGAAGTAGAATGATGGTTACCAGAGGCTGACAGGTGCGGGGTGTGGGAAGACAGGGAGTGAGGAGTTGATGATCAAAGAGAACAAAGTTTCAGATAGAGGCGTTGGTGATCCATTGCATAGCAAGGTACTGTAGTCAGTAATGATGTGTCATATATTTCAGAATAACTAAGAGCATAAATTTCAATTGTCTCACCATGAAAGAGAACAGGTAAGCAAGGCGATGAATATGTTAGGTTGATCTAATTATTTCATCTTGTATACAATTATCAAAATATCACATTGTACCCCACAAATGTATACAGTTATGATTTGTCAATCAAAACAAATGTTAATAATATTTTTTGCTCTGAGAGAGTCTCACTCTGTTGCCTAGGCAGGGATGGGGTGGTGCAATCATGGCTCACTGCAGTCTCAATCTCTCAGGCTCAAGCGATCCTCCTGCCTCAGCCTCCTGAGCAGCTGGAACTACAGCCATGTGCAACCACACTGGACTAATTTTTTAAATTTTGTGTAGAGATGGGATTTTGCTATGTTGCTCAGGCTGGTCTTGAACTCCTGGACTCAAGCTATCCTCCATCCTTGGCCTCCCAAATTACTAAGCTTACAGGCAGGAGCCGCTGCATTCAGGCAACTTTTTAAAAAAAACTATGTTCTCTGCTGGTTTCTGTGACCTCGTCACATCATTGTTGTGGTCATTGATTCCTGAAGTGTGAACTCTAAATGCCTTTGTCTGGCTCCTAGGACCCTTGTCTACATGCCCACCATTGAATCTCATAGGTCCTCCCCTCACACCTTGGTTTTTGGTTGTGCAAACCACTTACCAATTCCCAAAGAGGCTGAGCACACTCTAATCTTTCCTTTTCTGCCCAGATCCCTCCCCGCTAATGCTGATTAACCCTTTTCCACCTTTCAAAATTCAAGACAAATGTCTCCTCCTCTGTGACAGAATTCTGGGCCACCGTCAGTGCCTTCCTCTTGCCTGACAAATCTCTTGTCACACTTCAGTTTCTACACTTGCTATACCTATGTGTTCATATGTCTATTACAACCTCCTCGCCATTCAAATGGAAGGCCCTGAATCTGGGATCTCTGTACTTTTGTACACCGAGAGCCCAGCACACTGTTTGGCAATTAGTTGGTACTAAATAACAAAATATGGCAAAACAAATAAATAAAATACATGATTTCAAAGCAGACAATGTAATTGTCATTTGAACAAGTTCTCCAACTTTATTCTATTACCTTTAAATTCTCTCTTTTTCCTTTCTTCCCCATCCTTGCAAATGAAAAGATCCATGTACTATCAACCTTCCTCTCAAGGCTTGGGGTTTTATTGAGTCAATGTAATAAATTTACCTGTTTCGGAGATGAAAGAGCTGAGACAGAGAGGCTAAGTAACTTACCCGAGTAGGAGCTGCGACCTAAAGTCTGTATTTCTGACACTGCACTGATCCTAACCCAGGCAGTGAAGGTCCAGGGAAGTGAAATAAGACACACTGGACCATGACGATACATGGGAGGGAAATCCGTGAAAGACAGAGAAACAGAGCTTAGTGCCCAGGGTGGGATCTTAGGCTATTCTGGGTGATGGTGAGTGGGCAGGCCAGCAGCATTAAAGCAGCAGTAGGAGGCAGGGATGGGACCCTCGTTATAACCCGCCTCTAAGGGAACTCACTGCAGGGTGAGCATGGCCCAGCAGTGACCCGTCAGGCAGGTGTAGCAGATATTTTGCATGACTCTGATGCACTGCTTCCATTTTTTTAAGGGAGTGGTTGACTCACAGTTGGTATACCGGGGGTGACCCAGGCTCTGGTCTGCCGCAGTAACACTGGTCACATGCTCCCTGGAGCGCAATGGTAGCTGGTTGAGCATCCTCACCAATTACGGTTACCTGCTTCTCATTCTCATGGACACACAGGCTTCTGACAACTTTTCCGATTGCACAAAATCAATTTTGAGGCTTCATTCCCTCCCCCACAGTAAAGAACAGACCCTAAATCCTCAGCTTGGTCTAAAAAAAGTATTCTAAAATACGTACATTGATTTTTTCAACTGAATGTTTTCAACTAAATCAACTCAATGGAAAGTGAAAAGGGAATTTTTGTTTGTTCAATAGTTTGCCCAAAGGATTGTATGATTTCTTTAAAGTAAATTTTAGTCAAAAAGTAGGTTTATATAAAATTCTAACAAAGTTGCTTTCTTCTGGAAAAAACAAGTCCTGTAAAATACTGTGTATTTATATACAAAATAACAGATAATATATACTATATATATATGTATATCACACCGTATAATATGTACTATATGTATATAAATATTTTATAAGGAGAATTTTATTCCTATGACATAATGGTGTTATAATTTTGAAAACCAAAAGTAGGGCCTAACAATGTGTTAAAAATATTTGCACTAAGTGTTAACTGATGCATTAATGTCATTTTCATCTTTCCCCAACAAATATTTAACATTCAATACTTATACATATCCCCCGGTAAATGAACTTTCTTATTTGCCAGCAAAGGTTCTTAGAAAAATAGACTGAAAAGAAATAACTTCTATCTAAAGATGTTTCAAAAGCTTCACACAACTTACAGAATGGATAAAAATGTCCCATAACTTACAAGGGTAAATTAGCATGTGAAGGGTAAATATCATTTTACTTTAATGTCTCTCAAAAATCAAAATCTTTCCTTACCATAATTCTTAACCTAAAAAGCAATTAATAAGCAATGTTTTATAATGTTGCTGTATCTTGGGTGTGCCTGGGGAACTATTTGTGTTCTTCTTATCTGAGCTGTATAAGCAAGTAAAAAGCTGCTCTGAGAAATCATTTGGCTTTTGAAACCAAAATGATTATTAGATTAGGTCAGAGAGATCCACAGCCAAATTTATCATACTCATATGTCTCTTTTTATCTGCCAAATATAATTGCTTGTTATTTGTCTTTTTAAAATATAAAATAAAGTTCAGTGCGCAAATAAAAATTCAATGCAGCTCAATACATGAAAGTTGTTTTTACAGAGATTCAAATCAAAGCCATCCTGTCCAATCCCGCTCTCATTTAGAAAGGTTTCCATTGGAGCAGAAAGGCGGTAATGGCTGACAGCCAATCTGCAGTGGAAAAAATGCAAGCCTGTGACCTAGAAGGCACTGGTGTTCAAAGTCCTAATTACTCAGATGTCAGAAGTACAAGATTACAGGCTTTTATAATGTCAAGATAATTAAGATAGTTTGCAAAATTGCACCTGGTAAATTCTAAATTCAAGTGACCCCAGTGGTCTGCAAAAGAATATAAAGATGTCCTTGGTAGCCTTCTGCCTGTATCTCAGCGGTACTCTCTTCCTGCCTTTATCTCAGTGGCACTCTCTTTCTGTCCCTAATAATGCACACTGTGATCCCAAACCTGTACCTGTGAGTCGAGATGAACAAGATGGTGCACCAGCTCATGGGCTTCTGAGAAGAAAAGGAAAACAGGAGCCTGTCCCCATCCCACACTGTGCTGGAGACTTTCTTAGACACTGAACCACACTTCCACCCATTGTGTTGAAGACAAGAATACGGGGAGCCAGAGATGCTGAGGAAACGTGCCCAAGCTGGCGGCAAAGCTGAGATTTGCAGCAGCCCCTGTTAGTCTAGAAGACTCTGACTGACATCATCTGAGGCCAGATTTAAAGAGATGAGCATTCATGGGAGCATCTGTTATTTTGTCACACCCTCCCTAACTCGGTTTTAAATAAACAACTCAAGTGAAAAGGGGCAATATTATATGAATAACTATCATATTATATTATTTGTATTGGAAGACGCTTTTGTTTTCCTCATATATTCTTGATGTCACATGACTTCAGGCCTTTATGCAAAATGTACAACTGCCACTGTTAAAGTATGTGCTGAAATTATAACGATAACCTTCTCACATCAACCCCCACCCATATGGGCTGGCCCACCCTATAAGATGCATTGTCATTAGTTATAAATTGAACACTCATTAGAGCTGACAAAATGTTGAACAGCAAAGTATCAAGAATTCCCTGTCATTATTTGAGGTTAAATTGTCCAAAGTGACTCAGCCCAAGGGAGAATAGGTGTATTGCTGGGACACTTTTTGTATTTCAGACTCAAAATTCTCTTGAAAGAAATACAACTCGAACTTAGCTCATCATATCAAGAGCCAGATCACATAATCCTTCTCACTGAGTAAAATCAGATGGGTCTGACAATGAGGTTGGAAGCTTTGCCAAGAGCTTTTGCTGTATGTTTCTCGAGGAGTGAGAGAGAGAGAGAAAGAGGATGCAACCTGAAGTTCAGGAGCAGCTATCACCACACAGTCAGCTCCTCCTGAATCCCAGCACCTCGAGGATTAGAGGGTCCTGTTCAACACAATAGCCACTAGGCACCTGTGGGTATCGCCCACGTGAAATGGGCTGGTTCCAACTGAGGTCAGCTGCAAGTGCAAACTATGTCCTGGATTTCACAGATTTAGAGTGGAAAAGAATGCAAACTCTCTTATTACGTGTTTAATTGATGATTTGTTGACGTGAGATTTGGATATATCGAAGTAAGTAAAATGTATTATTAAAATTAATTCCACCTGTTTGTGTTTTACTTTTTTAATGAGGCCACTAAAGACAACTTACCCATATATTCCAAATAATTGAAAGTAGGATCTTGAAGAGGCATTTTCATGTCCATGTTCATAGCAGCACTGTTCACAAAAGCCAGATTTTCAATAGCTGAATGGATAAGCAAAATAAGGTCTATCTGCATAATGAAACCTCATTCAGCCATAAAAGATAATGAAGTACTAATATATAACAACATGCTTGAACCTTAATAACATCATGGTAGGTGAAAGATGTCAGTCACAAAAGACCACATGCTCTATGATTCCGTTCACATTAAAATCCAGAATGGAGGGGTCCACAGAGACAGAAAGGAGGTAAATGGTTTCTTAGCCATGGGGGTGAGAAGATGGGGCCATTTGGAAAGAGTTCTAGGTTTCTTTTTGAGGTGATAAAAATGTTCTAAAATTGACTGTGGTGATGTTTGCACTTACTTGTGAATATATTGAAAAGCATTGAGTCATACAGTTTAAGTGGGTGAGTTGTATGGAATGTGAATTATATCTCAACAAAGTTGTTTTTTTTTTTTTTTTTTAAAAAAAGAAAACTCTCAAGAAACTGATGGAAAGTTGGGAAAAGAGAATTTCAGGCAGAGAGAGTGGCACTTGCAAATAGGATCTGCTGTGAAGGAACAGATTTGTTCTCTCCCCTTGGATGGTGCTCCGTGTCTCTGTCCTTAATTAAGACCCAGGCCAGGCTTTCACTGGGCCCCATGGCACTGGCATGGGACAAAGCTCTCCAGGCCTGTCTTGCCCAAAACACTGCTCATACAGCCCTTTATTGTGCATGCATGCAGACTCACTGAAGCTTCTACTAGAAGAAACAGAAAAACTACCACATAACAGGAAGACAGGGTAAAAAAAAAGTGCTCCTGGTGGAATACATTAACTTGCTAGTGATAATTAACCTTGTTATTAAGAGCCACAGTAATTATTACACAAAAATAATGTAACCATGCAAAGTAACAAATCAAATGGACATGTTTGTAAAAATGAGGATTGAGGAAGATTTTTTCTTACTGAACTGCATAAAAGATGTTGCATTTGAAGCATCAGAAAGTATTTCTCCACCAACAGCATCTCAAAAAAGTCAGAAATCTGACTAATACCATTCCCTTAAAGAACCAGACACTTTGCATGATTGCCTTTTACAGCCCTCACTGAGGCTGGAGACTTGCACAACTGAATCAAAAGAGATGGCTAAACTGCTCCAGGGAAAGGGAACTTTTGCCCTCTGATTCACTTAAAAGGCAGAATGACGGACAAGCCGACCTGCTCAGCCTGCAGGTGAGGGAGGGAATCCGAGCCACTGGCACAGAGAGGAAAACCACACTGTTAGGTGTCCAGTTCACTTCATGTGCTCACACCAGGGTGAGGACAGCAGGCCTCACCCCAAAACGCAGAAATGCTAGCATGCTGTTCCCCTAAAAAGGAGCTGAAGAGTACATGATACAAACAGCACCTGCCACGTAACCCTCAAAAACATGAGGAAAATTACATGATACTTGTCAGTCCATTTTGTTGATTCAAATATCTGTGGATTTATTACTAAATTTGTTGACTAATCCCTCAGGTAGTAAAGAAGTCATGAAAACCTGAAGGCTATTATACAGCCTTTCCCACATTTTCAAATGTGTCCTGACCTCAACCAGGAATATTCTAGGGTCTGAAATGGTGATTTATGTGATCCTATAAAGTGACATAATGAGACTGGCTATTAGCATATGTTCAAATACGTTCAAAGCCAGAACCTGGACATGCGATGTAGTGTTTAGGGCCTAATGAAGTAGACCCGATTGATCTTTCACACTTTCGAGAAGCAGGCAGGTGGCTCAGGGCAGGTAAGCAGCTCCGCTGCATGAAGTCATCTAGGGCTCTGATACCCTTGACATTGCACTGGCTTTCCTCGGGATGTTCTAATCGTCCATGCCGTCGATACTGACTCCCCACCACACCCATGCTTAATCCTATGAGAAGAGAAACTGAGCCCCAAATCCCTCCTTTTAAGGGCCTTTCACTGCTGGGGGACTTAGATACATGGTCCAGCTTTTTCACTGGGGAGGCTGGGATATGCAGTCTCCAGCAGGCAGCCATATGCCCAACCAAAGCTCAGGAGAATGGGGCTTCTGAGTTTAAGGCACACAGGGGAAGGGGCAGCAGAGGACAGTTAATGTTGCCATGCCTGACTTAGCAAAGCAGTTGTGTGTTTCTCCTTAGCACAGAAGGCTGTGTGCTTTGAAATGATTGGATTTTCAAAGTCATTTGACCATTTTCTAAGTCCTCTCCATCACTTCCTGTGCATTCTATAATTTCTCACCCTATCCCATTTCCCCAAACTCTTCCTCTGCATCCTGCTCGTATATATCAGCTCCCTAAATCCTCTCTTGCATACTGTAGTTCTTCTTTAAAACTTCTCTTCACCCCTAGCTATCAGGGAGCATGACTTTCCCAGCCTCCTTCTCCACAGGAATGTTTTTCCTCCCATATTGTACATAAGCCGTGGTCTGCAGGTGGGGCAAGCACGCCCTTACTCCCACTGCTGTATTCACACGATATCTCCTTCTTTCTCCTCCAAAAGCCTCCAATTCCTTTGGAGCACACGCCATCTGACTACACCACCTGCGTTTCCCTGCCATCTTCAGACCCCCCACGTTCTTTCCTTCATCCACCACGGACTTCAGCGGCTGGCTCCATCTTCATCTCTACCTACTCTTGTTACCATTTTCAGTGACTTCAGCTTGCGCGTAGATAATCCACTGAGCAGTGAGCTCTCAAATCCTTAGCTTTCTCTCCCATGACACTCTTTCGTCCACCATCCCATGAGGCCCAGTCCCACGATCATGCCTTAGCCCTTGCCATGTAACAATAAATGTCCCACCCCACAAGACTGATACTGGCTGGGTGCAGTGGCTCACACTGTAATCCCAGCCCCTAGGGTGGGTGGATTGTCTGAGCTCTGGAGTCAGAGACCAGCCTGGGCAACATGGCAAAACCCCATCTGTACCCAAAATACAAAAAATTAGCCAGGCGTGGTGGCAGGTGCCTGTGGTCCCAGCTACTCAAGAGGCTGAGGTAGGAGAATAGCTTGAGCCTGGGAAGCAGAGGTTGCAGTGAGCTGAGATTGTGTCCCTGCACTCCAGCCTGGATGACAGAGTGAGACTCTGTCTCAAAATAATAATAATAATATTAAAAAGACTGATGTTAACATCTCATTCTCCTACTAAGCCTTATCTTTCCAGCTCACTTACTCTGTGCTGCCTACTCCAACCATTTTCAACATTGTAAACCACAAATCCATTGACCTTAAAATGTTTTTATTATCTATCATCTCCTCCTGGTCTTACTTTGAACTTTCCCACTTTGGGGTCCAGGGCCCATCATTATAATCACGTTATTCAATTTGATAAACTATAACCACAAACTTTGTTTCCATTGAATTCACACAGCAAAGCAATAACTTGTTCAAACCAACTATTCACCTACTCAGCGCTGTTAACAAAAGATCATGAAATCTGCAGAGGAAAAAGGAAGAGCTTTGTTCTCTATAAAACAGTCAAAAGAAAAAAAAAGACAAAAAAAACTCCCGCAGACTGGGGAAGCACAGATGAAAGTGTGTGCACCGAAGAACAAAGGAAGGGTTTATGGCTCAAATAGGAAAAGTTTTCTCCCAGGTTCTCTGTCACATCTGTTTATGCAAATGTAGGATTCACGTGTGTTCAGTTCTTATTGGTTGAGATAGCCAAGCCCTGACTGGGTGGCTTTCCATCCCAACATTAGAAGTGTCTTTGTCAGGTGTTTTCTTTTAAAATGGCCAATGGGGTGGAGGTGAGGAGTCTAGCCACTGTTTTTCTTGGCTCTGGTCACAGAAAGCGCATGAAGTAGGATGTTTGTGAAGAGATGGTTCTCCTCTCACTGCCCCCTATGGTCGCTTGAATCTGTTATCTAAATTTGGGTGTCTCCATTAGTCACCGGGAGCCCATTTCCTCCGGAGAGCTTGAGGTCCTATTTACAATTCTATTTCACTGCACCATCAGCCAGTAGCTGAAGAAAATCACAAAGCCATAGTGACAGTCCACACTCTAAACTCAAGGTCACAAATCTGAAACACATACTTATCACCGTCCAGAGGTTCTGCTACACTCCCCTTCTAAACAAAACTCCAGTATCCAAGACATCCAAGTATTTCACACTTTCTTTATGCTCCTGAAGCCTCCAATATTTCTTCTTCTTCCTTCTCTATAGAGAAGAGATAGAGGAACTCCATCTCCCCTCCACCAACTCCAACCTTCCAGGAGGATGGAAGCAACGTCAAGGTGTTCCCATTCCTGTCTCAAGGCAACACCTCCCCCAGCACTCAGGACCTCACGAGCTCTCAAGGCGCAAAGGCTTTGCTTCAGCTGTTTTCCGCTCTCTCCTCTGCACCATCATAATGTCATCCACACAAGAGAATTCTCACCAACACACTAACCAACTCCAAGATATCCTTCCCTCTGAAACCCTGTCCTGAGCTAGTGTCTTTCTAGCTCTTTTCCTCATTTCCACTCCCTTGAATTTCATTCTCTTCCTCCCATTCTTGTCAGTGTCCTTCCCCACCACTCCCATAAAGCTCCTTTTATCATCGCCACCAGTGGCCTTCATGTTTCCGAATATGGTGATTCATTTTCTTTCTTTCTGCCGAATATGGTGATTCGTTTTCTTTCAGCAGCAGCTGACAGACCTGAGAATGCTTGTTGAGGCATTTCCTTCTATCAGCTTCCCTGCCACCTTCTCCTGTCAATCCCCTTGCTTCTCTGGCTACTCCTCGGTCTTCTCTGAGGGCTTCGGCTTCTCTGCCAGACTTCTAAACCCTGATGTTTGTCCTGGGCCTCCTCCCTTCTCTATCTATCCTCCCTATCTCTACTTAAGCTAAGTTGGGTCATGCTTTCAAATACTATCATCCCTAAGTGCATGACTTCCAAATTTATATTTTCTAGTCCTGACTAGCCATAGATTCCTAATAAGCCTCTGAAACGTAACACATCCAAAACATTAAATCCAAGAAAATAGAACTATCCACCCAGTTGCTTCAGCCAAAAGTCTAGAAGTCCCGTTGTTTCCCCCTCACTTCCCACAATCAGCTCACCAGCTGAATCCGCCCTCTTCTCTCTCACACCATTGCACCACCCAGTCCAACTCATGAACCATTTCCTCAAGTACTGTAATGACTTCTTAACTGTTTCTGGTTTTGCCCACTTATAATCCCTTTTCCACAGAGGAAACACAATAATCTATTTTAGGTATAAATAAAAGCAAGTCATTCTTCGGTTAAGCCTTCCAGTAGCTTCCCATTCCTCTTGGATAAAATTCAAACTCCTTACTATGTTCCACAAAGCCCTGTATTATCTGGCTCTTGTTTATCTTTCTATTTTTATCTCCTGCCACACTCTGCCTGGCTTACCGCATCTGCATCACATTGACCTTCTGTGAGTATTTCAAATGTTCTTCATTCCTCACCACAGTCCAAGCTCCTCTCCTTGCCTGTTCCTCACCACAGTCCAAGCTCCTCTCCTTGCCTGTTCCTCACCACACTCCAAGCTCCTCTCCTTGCCTGTTCCTCATCACACTCCAAGCTCCTCTCCTTGTCTGTTCCTCACCACACTCCAAGCTTCTCTCCTTGTCTGTTCCTCACCACACTCCAAGCTTCTCTCCAAGCCTGTTCCTCACCACACTCCAAGCTTCTCTCCTTGCCTGTTCCTCACCACAGTCCAAGCTTCTCTCCTTGCCTGTTCCTCACCACACTCCAAGCTTCTCTCCTTGCCTGTTCCTCACCACAGTCCAAGCTTCTCTCCTTGCCTGTTCCTCACCACACTCCAAGCTTCTCTCCTTGCCTGTTCCTCACCACAGTCCAAGCTTCTCTCCTTGCCTGTTCCTCACCACACTCCAAGCTTCTCTCCTTGCCTGTTCCTCACCACACTCCAAGCTTCTCTCCTTGCCTGTTCCTCCATCTGAAATGCTTTTCCCCTAGACAGCATTTATATCTTTATATCTGTCTCCTCCATGTTTAACAATTTTATGGATTTTTATTTGGAATTCACATTAATATTGATGACATTAAAGTACATATAAATTCATATCCATATTGTATTTAGATCAATGATGAGTTTATATAAATGTAAATTTTAGTTCCAACAATTTGGGTCATCCGTGAATACAAGTATGTTTAATATAAAATGTATTTTAATATAAAAAAGCTATTGATAATGTCATATAGATTGGAAATTTTAAACTCTATTGATGAACATTGAGTCTCTTTTCACTTAAATGTTACATTGCATAAATCAAACACTTTGTCAAAACAAAGCAATAAATGAACAGACAGGTAGGTGATAATTTCTGGCAGTGACAAAGCTATGTAAAAATCTAACAGTGTAAAGTGATGTGGCAGGTATGTGAAGGCATCTAATTTAAGTAAAATCAGCAAGAAGAATCTCAGAAGAGATGGCGCTGGAGTCATGTTCTCAAGTAGAGATGAGCGTGTTTTGAAATGATATGGTCAGAGCCTCACGTGATTTGAATACTATTTCTTACATATCTACTGGTGAGTTTCAGAGGCAAACAAGAACTTGAATGAGAGTACATTAGAAAACTAATTATATTTCAAGAATATTTTACAAATGGTTTGAGGTAGGCTTAGTGATATGATTTGGCTGTGTTCCCACCCAATTCTCACCTTGAATTGTAATAATCCTGGCACATTAGCCACCTGGCGGGGCCACGTGGAGATAATTGAATCATGGGGGCCGTTTCCTCCCATGGTGTTCCCGTGGTAGTGAATAAGTGTCATGAGATCTGATGGTTGTATAGAGGGGAATTTCCCTGCACAATCTCTCTGTTGCCTGCTGCCATGTAAGATGTGTCCTTCTTCCTCTTCACTTTCTGCCATGATTGTGAGGCCTCCCCAGCCATGTGGAACTGTGAGCCAATTAAACCTCCTTCCTTTGTAAATTACCCAGTCCCAGGTATGTCCTTATTAGCAGCATGAGAACAAACTAATACACTTAGCTTATGTACAAATTATAATAATTATAATAACTTGTACCTAAGCTAAGACTGCCTCAAATCATTCTTGAAATATGATTGTCCACTTTGCAATTCAAAAGGTACCAAGTTTCTTAGATTAATACATTTTTGAAATGCCTAAATAAGGAAGGGTTTTCAAACAGAAGGCTTCCCATTTAGGTTTCTGCTGCTTCTTGTCCTATAGTATTTAAACACCACCATCCAGGACATCCAAGAAATGGTGGTTCCTTCTTAAGACAAAGGACCATTCATCTTTATCCGTCTATAGTATTGCACACCTCTGGCATATAACAAGCATTCAAAAACCATTTGATCAACCAATCAATCAATCTTTTATCCCCCAATGTCAAGCTAAGTCAGTTTCTAACACGTAGAAAACACTAAATCAATGTGTTTGTTGAGTTAGCATGTTATGAATACATCATTCATCTAAATCCCTGAGTTTTGGAGGCAGGAAAATCAGAAGGATGCTGACATTGGAGGCGGGCAAGTCTGGAGTCAAGGGAGCCCCAGCCCCACTCTGCAGTATCTATTTGGACTTAAACAAGTCCAGTAACCTTTCTGCATTTCAGACACTTCATCTGTTACAAAAGGATTATAGCTTTCAAGGTGCCGCGAGGGGTTGAAAGACAATGTGTGGAGCTCCCAACAAAGTGTGTGGCCCAGGGTAAGCCCGAGAATCATAAAAATTGATGTGATGATAGTGTTATTATTAAGTGCCTTGTACATGTTTATGCCTTGGGTGCCCACGGATACAATTAGTAATGACTATTTTCATCATTGTGGGCACCAAGAGGCTTTCTGAGTTTTTTTTCCAAGCAGAACAGAACCAAGAACTAATTATTATACTCCAAACCCTTATTCTTAGTCTCAAGACTAAGCAGCACACGTCACGAGAGTTAGAGTCCTCCCTCTAGCTAGGAGCCTCTGCTAGGAAGCAAGCCAGTGAGCTATCCATAAAAGCACAACCTCTGCTAGAAAACAGTAAGCTGCAGACAGGTTTTATATGTGGCTATTCTTCTCAGACCAGAAGAGGCATTCTGTTGGCATTTTCATCTGAAAGTATAAAGTTACAATACAAATATAAGGGTAGTTGTTACTGGATAACACTTCAACAGCATTTTCTTTTTAAATCTCTGTATAGAGAGGATTTCTATTAACATGTAACAGGCCAAAAACCTGAGCATCATCCTGAGCATCATTCTTTCTCTCACGCCCTGCCTCCAATCCCTCAGAAAATGTGATTGTCCTACTTTCAAGATCTACCCAAATCTGGCTTTTCTCACTACCTCCAATGCTACAACCTGGTTGGAGTCACCATCATCTTTCACTGGGAGGTTGCACAAGCCTCTCACAGACTCCACTGTTTCAACCCCTGACCCCTGCAGTCTACTCTGAGCACAGCAGTCAGAAGCATTCTTTGAGACTTCCTTTTAGACACACTTCTGCCCTGCACCCTGCAATCACTTCCCACTTCTGAGCTGGTGGGCTCTGAGGCCATCCATGGTCTGGACCCAATACCAGTCCAGCCTCCCCTCTGAAAGCTCCACCCTCCCTCACTGCTGCAGCCATGCCAGACTCCATGCTCATCCATGGATGCAAGTGGCAAGCACCTGTCTCGTGATCCTTGCTCTATCTGCTCTCCATTTGGAAGTCTCTTCTCTCAGATAGCCGTGATCTATTTCTTTATCTTTTTCAAATTTTGGCTCAAGCTTCATCTTTTCAGGGGGTCTACCCACTGCTCTGATCACCCTGCGTAACCCTGAAACCTCCCCCATCCAGACACACACAGCACAGCGCCTGCACTCTCATCACTCTGTCCTACTGTTCTCCATAATTCTGTTCACTTTTGCCACTCTGTACTGCCCACTTTATTGTGTTTATTGTTGACTACCTGCTCCTCCCTGTGAAAAACAAGCACCTTGAGGGTGGAGATCTTTGTCCCTTTTGTTCACTGATTTGCTGAAGCACAGAAAACTTATGAGCAGTGCTTGGCTCATAGCAGGTACTCGGGAAATACGGAATCAGTGAATATAAACTAAGAAGACAATGATGCCTTACCATGAGTGGAAAGATGCCCATCATGTGGGAAGTAAGCAAATCTTTACGTGTGCAAAATCAGGGCTTTGCCACCAGTTTAGAGCAACCATTTCTTCCTCTGCTTAGAGACATCAACAGGATATGAGCAGGTCTTTAGTAGAGAATATAATCAGTTTAGTTTTTCAGAGCAGATGATACAAAAATATTCTCCTCATACAGATTATGAGATATTGAGCCTAACAGTTTTGAAATTTAGGAAAAGTTAATATGAATGAGAGAAAAATAACCAAAAAGAAATAGAAATTATTCCTTACTAATGTTATTTTTCTGCCTGCAATGTAAACATAGTAAAAGAAATTTTTCACTTTAAGTTATGAAAGTCGACACTATTATCTATAATTTTTACATGTGCCTCTATTATATGTCCTCTAGCCTTTCACTAAACTAGACCCATTGTAATCTGCTATTATTTGTACTTATTTTACCTATAATTTGGAAATAAGGTGATTAGCGTATTTTTCCTTAAATTTTATTCCTGGTCTCAAAGACTTTTTCGACATAGTCATTAACTCTAAGACTAAACAAAAGAGAATAGCTAAAGAAAAGGTTATACCAGGCTGGAAAGCTACAGGTTGAAGGCCAGGTTGGCCCACATTTTTTTTTTTTTATAAATAAAGATGATTGAAACAGCCATGGCCGTTCACCTGCCTCTTGTCCATGGCTGCTTTCTAACTGGCAGAGTGGAGTATTTGTGACAGAGACCATATGGCCACAGAGCCAAAAATATTTACTCTCTGTCCCTTTACAGAAAGGTTTGCTGACGTTGTATGAGGCAGTCGATCTTCCTTCCTACTGGCTTTTCACATGTTGCTGTGTGTCTATGTGAGGTCATTTATTGAGCATCAAATATGCCAAATATGCATCATGGCTATGAGTCTAGCACAAGACAGTGACGTTCGCAAACATGTCATGATAGTTGCCGAAGGTGCTGTGGACAAACATCACTCCCTTCCCTCCATGTTAGAGACAAGATGGGAAAGAGAAATGGGGAGAAATTGTTCATATCCACAAAGAAGACGTCCTTCACTAAAGAGCACTGGCTCACCCCTTGAATGCTGAGAAACTAAAAACAGAGAAAGGTTAAGGATACAGGAAACAGGGATGAGGAACAGCTCTTTACATTTTCTAATAACTGAGGGTATTGCCAGTGGCCAGAGCCAACCCAAATCATCACATCCAAAAATGGGACAAGGCAAAATCTGTTAAGAGATATACAGCGTCAGTTTGATTCCCGCTGCGGACGAGGGGCAGCCCACACATGCTGAGGATTGACCCCGACCCTCCTGCTGCTAGCAGGCTGAGGGCAATGCCATCTCTATGCTACCCTGTGTCAGGTCACCACAGTGTCCCCAGCATCTGAATGCCGAGTGCAACCAAGGCTTTAGTTCAGCAACGTGAAACACCAGCTGCTCCTCCACACCCTGGCACTCCCACGCTGCACCCCACACCCCGGCACTCCCATGCTGCACCCCACACCCGGGCACTCCCACGCTGCACCCCACACCCGGGCACTCACACGCTGCACCCCACACCCCGGCACTCACACGCTGCACCCCACACCCCGGCACTCACACGCTGCACCCCACACCCGGGCACTCACACGCTGCACCCCACACCCCGGCACTCACAGGCTGCACCCCACACCCCGGCTCTCACACGCTGCACCCCACACCCCGGCACTCCCACGCTGCACCCCACACCCCGGCACTCCCACGCTGCACTCCACACCCCGGCACTCCCACGCTGCATCCCACACCCCGGCTCTCACACGCTGCACTCCATACCCCGGCACTCACACGCTGCACTCCACACCCCGGCACTCACACGCTGCACTCCACACCCCGGCACTCACACGCTGCATCCCACACCCTGGCACTCACACGCTGCATCCCACACCCCGGCACTCACACGCTGCACCCCACACCCCGGCACTCACACGCTGCACTCCACAACCCGGCACTCCCATGCTGCATCCCACCAGATGAAAGCACAAGGAAATCATGTGAGCACCGCAGGGGCCAATGTGTGCTGCATCGTCTCCAGCGTTCCAGTCAACAGACACTGAGCAGTAGACAGCAAAGAATTCCTCAAGCTGGGTTCAACAGGAATCCCTTCCTTGAGAATACGTACCAGACCATAGGATTATTTTAGAAAGCATTAATCCTAGGAACATGCACTTGGGGTGATTCCTAACATACTAGGAGTTATAAATAGAGTACAGACATATTTGGTCTATAAATAAAATTCTTTTAACTGATGTTTTATTGTGGTAAGATATAGATAACTAAAATGTGCCATTTCAATGATTTTCAAATGTACAACTCAGTGGCATTAAATTCATTCCCATTGTTGTGCAGCCAACACCAATATCCACTCCAGCACTTTCCATCATCCCACACTGAAACTCTGTACCTTTCAGGTAGGAGAGAAAAAACACCAGAGAGGAGACAGGACTAACATGCAGCTCCCATTTAGACAAACAGATCAGCATCTGAAGATTCACATTGTGAACTTCTGTTCCAAGAACCAGTGTAGGGACATACTAGGGAGACTGAAAGTATTCACAGACCCTTTGAAAGAAGTGGCTTGCCACTGCAAATGCTGCAAGACAGCTGAAAAACTGTGAGTTCCCAAAGTGTGAGAGGCGAAAAAGTCTGCCTCTGAACACACATCCCCACTGGGAAACCTGAAAATTCAGATCACAGGAGAAGGCTTTAATATTACCTAGAGCTGAAATGGATTTAGGAAGCTGAGCAAAATATAAAAGTAGAAGAAGCAGTGGGAAGAGCCCTGTAGGCACTCCCAGTCCCCAGCGAAGCCCAGGGAAGCCATTCCTGGCCTTATGTCACAGTACTTGGGGGAGGGAGGGGAGCCAGTGAAATTGCAGAGGGGCCTCAGGGTGACCGAAGCTCGTAGATGAACTTTGTAATAATTTTGACTGAGCACAAACTTTCCTGAGTAGAATGGAGATGGTGGGGTGTGGGGGTGGGTGGCAAATGGGAAGCACAATAGAGCACAGAAGCTTGCAGCCAAAGGTGTGAGCAGGCAGAGAGGTGAAGCCTGAGAGCCCTGCTTGCTTTCTCAGTGGAATGGCCTTTAGCCTGGGGCAAGATCTCAGCCCTGCTCACTGGCTCCCAGGATATAAACTCAGTGCAGTTTGGGTGGCATGCAGGAAACTGGCCCCACTGGCTGCATGAGAGCTGGGTGAGGCCTGTCACTGGCAGCTTTCCCCCACCTTCCCTGGCAACCAGAATGATGCAGCAAAGGCTCCATTGGCCTGAGAACCACCCCATAATCCCCCATAGTGGCTGAAGCAAGCCCTGCCAAAGGAGAGTCTGAGCTTAGACATGCCAAGCCCTGTCTTCAACTGATGGCTTTTCTCTACCTGCCCTGGTAGCCGAAGACAAAAGACATAAACTCTTGGGAGCTCTATGTCCCTGCCCATCACCTGAGAAACCCGAGTACTTATCCTGGCCAACACAGGACAAGATGGTAGCCCCCCTCTACAACTGTAGCTTGTGCTCTTTTGAGAGTGCCACCTCCTGGCTGGAGGCCAAGCAACTCATAAGAGAACAACCCTGCTCCATAGAAGGAGAAAACAACAGCTAATTCCACTGCCTGCAACATCCTGGCTAACCAGAGGTCCTGAGTCTGTCCATGTGAAAATTTCACTGCTAGCATAACCAGCATTTGAGAAAACCATCACATTACAACAACCAAAAAATCCCAGAGTTCACTTCACTCCCCTGCCACCTCGACCAGAGCAGGGGCTGTTATCCAGAATTGGGAGACCTGAAGACAAATCACAGCACGGGACTTTTTGCAGACATTCTGCAGCACCAGCCTGGAGCCCAGTAGCCCCACGGGGTGTCTAGACCCAGAAGGGCATTAGCAATCACTGCAATCTGGCTCTCAAGAAGCCCTATCCCTAGAGGAAGGGGGAGGGCACACATCAAGAGAGCACCACCATGTGGGACAAGAGAATCTGAATAGCAGCCCTTGAGTTCCAGATCTTTCCACTGAAACAGTCTACCCAAATGAAAAGAAACCAAAAAAGTAATTCTGGTAATATGACAAAACAAGTTGTATAGTACCCCCAAAAGATCACACTAGCTCTCCAGCTGTGGATCCAAACCAAGAAGAAATCTCTGAATTGCCAAAAAAAAAAAAAAATTGGAAGGTTGGTTATTAAGCTATTCAAGGAGGCACTAGAATAAGGTGAAAACCAACTTCAAGAAATTTTGAAAACAATACAGTATATGGATGAAAAAGTCTCCAGAGAAACAGGTATCATAAAGCAAAGACAATCACAATTTCTGGAAATGAAAGACACACTTAGAAAAATACAAAATACACTGAAAAGTTTCAACAATAGAATAAAACAAGTAGAATAAATAACTTCAGAGCTCAATGACAAGGCTTTCAAATTAACTGAAAAAAAAAGACAAAGAAAAAAGAATTTTAAAAAATTAACAGACTCCAAGAAATTTGGGGTTTTGTTAAATAACCAAGCATAAGAATAATTGGCATTCCTGAGGAAGAAAAGAAATCTAAATGTTTGGAAAACTTATTTGAGGGAATACTCAGGGAAAACTTCCCTGGCCTTGCTAGAGATCTAGACATCCAAATACAAGAAGCTCAAAGAACACCTGGAAAATTCATCACAAAAAGATCATCACCTATGCACATAGTCATCAGGTTATCTAAAGTTAAGATGAAAGAAATAATCTTAAGAGCTATGAGGCAAAAGCTGCAGGTAACCTATAAAGAAAAAGCTATCAGATTGACAACATATTTATCAGCAGAAGCCCTACAGGACAGAAGGGATGGGGTCCTATATTTAGCCCCCTTAAACAAAACAATAACAGTCAAGAATTTTATATCTAGTGAAACTAAGCTTCATAAATGAAGGAGAGAAAAAGTATTTTTCAAACAAACAAATGTTGAGAGAATTTGTTACTACCAAGCCAGCACTGCAAAAAATGCTAAAAGGAGTCTTAAATCTTGAAATGAAACCTAAAATACACCAAAATAGAACCTCTTTAAAGCAAAAATCTCACAGGATCTGTAAAACAATAACACAATTTAAAAAACAACATATTGAGACTACAACTAGCATGATGAATAGAACAGTACCTCACATCTCAATATTAATGTTGAACGTAAATGGATTAAATGCTTCACTTAAGAGATACAGGGCTGGGAATGGTGGCTTACGCCTGTAATCCCAGCACTTTGGAAGGCAGAGGTGGGCAGATCACGAGGTCAAGAGATCTAGACCATCCTGGCCAACATTGTGAAACCTCGTCTCTACTAAAAACACAAAAATTAGCTAAGCGCAGTGGTACAAGCCAGTAGTCCCAGCTACTTGGGACATTGAGGCAGGAGAATCACTTGAACTCGGGAGGTGGAGGTTGCAGTGAGCCAAGATCACACCACTGCACTCCAGCCTGGTGACCGAGTGAGACTCCAAATCTGGAAAAAAAATGCACTTAGTGTACACTGAGAGTGGATACTGGGCTAAAAGTGAAGTGACAGGCCTCAAACTAGGCAAATCTTCTATACACATATCTGACAAGGGACTTCAGGAAATCCTAAAAGTTTCAATCATGAAATAGGAGACTATAGACAAAAGACTTGAACAATGCACATAAGGAACCGAAATAACCCATAAACAAATGAAAATAAGCTCAGCCTCCTTCCAAACCACACAAGACTATTTCATATCCAACTGAAAAAATGATATCAAGTAAAGGCAAGAATGTGCACAAATAAGTACCCACATAAGCTGCCAGTGGGAATGTAAAATGGTGTTACTTCTTAGCAAATTTGGTATCATCTATTAAATAGTTCACTGTGCATAATCTTGGGCCAAGCACTGCCAATCCTGGGCACATGCCCTGGAAAATCTCTACATGTGAACCAAAAACCAGCACCATTGTATGGATTATCAAAAAAAATCAAAAATAGAATGGAAAAACAAATTTCACTCTCTACAATCATATAATCAGACAGTGCAGCAAGGAAAATGAATGAATGTAAGAAAACCACAATAGTAGCAAAAAACAGCAAGTCAGAATATGTAAGGCATGACTCCTTTTATGTAAAGATTCAAAATATGGAAAACTCAAAATTATCTTCTGAAGGGACAAAAACATACATTCTTAGAATATATTAGGCAAAGACTTTTACTTGTTTCTTTTTCAGTTTAAGGATCTGCTGTTCTACTTTTGCAATTTTTCAATCTACACGATCCATACTTTGTATTAACTCTTTGTTTGAAAGTTTTGAAGGTGAAGCATTTTGATCATCTCCACATGGTTGCCCTGAAATTGGAGAGGATGGAGCTTCATGTTTGCCTCCGAATGCTGGATCCTTTAGAGAATAAAACCAAGAAAAACAATTCATTTCTCACTAATAGAGTCCAGATTGCCTTAAATGAAAAAGTCAGTTTTAAACCACAGCAGAGCCATGTGTAGTATGTGTCTAATGAAACCTTTAGTAGTAACTTTCATATTTACATATATGCAAATTCTCACCTCACTTTTATAGTTTAGATATACCATGTACTATTTTGAAGAGTCTAAAAGCTATACAAAGGTGAATTAGTGTTGATCAGCCTCTAGTGTAACAATACTGAAATTATAGAGAATTTATAGGTAAATAATGCAATCATGACAAAGGAAGATACCAACTTCTCAGCCATTTCCTTGCAATGGCTCTTCAAATGGTCTGAACCACTGGCTGGGAAATAGTATTATTCCAGGTAAAACCTGTGTGTCCACCCAACTTAACAACTATAACATGGCCAAGTGTTCCTATCAAAAGTTTTCAGGCTTTCCAAACCAAAACTGAGGTACACGAGTCAGAGAAGTGACCTAGGAACTTCAGCTGCTACTATCTCTGGGCCTACTTCCATAAAGCCCACACTACAGCATACACAACATTTCCTTAGCCAAAAACATCCCATCGTGCCTCCAAATCAGCAGACCTGTAGCAGAATGAAAGCCCCTTCACCCAAAATCCACTACCTTCCAACACACATCCACACACACCCTATTAATTTCCAGTCTGCTGTAAAGATATAAGCAATATTATAAAACATAAAGTTTAGAGTACTAGTTTTACTTAGACTATCAGAAACCTACAATGAGGGTAGTTCACAGGATTACAGAACCCTAAAATGTATTAAATAATGATTAAGGAACTGTGAAAAGTCAATAGTTCTGAGCCAAGAATGCATACAGGAGATAACTGGACAGTTGCTTCAAAACACCATAGTACAGATATTTCAGCTAATATACACTGATGAAAAGCCTCATATTCTGTAATAGTATGCACTGAATCTGAGAGGCCTTCTGGGAAAATAAGATTATGGCTATACCCTAAAACCTGTACAGTTCTGTAAGGAAAGCACCAATAAAAGCAATAACAATTCTAATAGACTTAATAGAGTTAAAGCTCCAGTATCCTTTGCATCTGGCATACAATCAATCTTTGGCAGCTTAAAGCCCTAGAGTTTATGATTCCTCTCTTAAGATGTAAATCCCTGAGGTCACTGGCTTCCAAAATAAACCAGTATGTTCCATCTAAATAAAATATCAGTGGCCGGGCATGGTGGCTCATGCTTGTAATCCCAGCACTTTGGGATGCCAAGGCAGGTAGATCACAAGGTCAGGAGTTCGAGACCAGCCTCACCAACATGGTTAAACCCCATCTCTACTAAAAAATACAAAAATTAGCTGAGTGTGGTGGCGGGCACTTGTAGTCCCAGCTACTCGGGAGGCTGAGGCAGGAGAATGGCTTGAACCCAGGAGGGAAAGGTTGCAGTAAGCTGAGATTGCACTACTGCACTCCAGCATGGGTGACAGAGGGAGACTCCATCTCAAAAAAAAAGAAAAAAAATCAGATTTGGCATATAACCATGTTTATCAACCTCTTTTTCTCCCCCTCCCTCCTTTATCAACGTTAAAAAAAATACAAGAAAATTTGTCTTCACATTGTCTTTTCAATGCTTGAATCTTCACTAACACTGTGAAAAGCACGACAGTTCTTAAATTCACTAAACCAGCTACTATTTGCACTAAATGAAAACTAAATGCAGAATGTTCAAATATTCTTAAGTCTTCATGTGTTGTGAAGCCTTTTTCTTTCATTATGAGACAGCATACTCCTGAGAACTTAGAAATGTTAATGCATAAAGAAAGATCTTTGGTGAACTACCAGGACTTTCATGATACATTAATGTCATTCTCCCACTATATGCATATGAGCAGATTTGTGTTACAGAAACATATATAATAGAAAAAGAGATTACATTTTGAATCAGCAGACTTCAAAAGTGCTCCTCAGGTGATTCTGATGCATCTGATGCATCAGATGCAAAGATTAATATTCTGATGCAAAGAATTAATATTACAAATGAATATTTTCCACTGACTTCCTTTCTAAATATTAAATATTTAATAAGAAACCAAATCCTCAAGTGCCTACTTATATAACAGGAATAGGGTGGTGGATCAAAACAGACAAAATATGTCCCTTCATGAAGTTTACAATCTTGGGTTGAAACAGCAAGATACCAATCCTGAAGAAAAAGAGTTAGATTCTTACCTCATATCTTACATAAAAAAAAAAAAGTAATAGCAAACATTTATAAGAGGCTTATTAGCAAATCACAAAAAGCCTCAAATTAAAAAAAAAAAAGATTCACATTATCGTGGGTTCAGGAACGTCAAAAGCAAAAGATAAAAAATACATTAGTTTTTAAAAAAGAAAAATTGATGGATAAAATAAAAAAACAGTCTTCTGCTGGGCATGATGGCTCACACCTGTAATCCCAGCAGTTTGGGAGGCCGAGGCAGGCAGATCACTTGAGGTGAGGAGTTCAAGACCAGCCTAGTCAACATGGTAAAACCCCATCTCTACTAAAAGTACAAAAATCAGCCAGGTGTGGTGGTGCAAGCCTGTAATCCCAGCTACTTGGGAGGCTGAGGCAGGAGAATGGCTTGAACCCGGGAAGCGGAGGTTGCGGTGAGCAGAGATGGCACCACTGCACTCCAACCTGGGTGACAGAGGAAGACTCCATCTCAAAAACAACAACAACAACAACAACAACAACAAAACCACACATGCAAAAACACAGTCTTCTGCTTATCAAAACAGTAATAACAAATTAAAAAGGCAAATGATTAAATAGGAAAACCATTTGCAAAACATGCACTCTAACAACTCAATATAAAATAAACCAACAGAAAAATGGGCAACATATATGAAAAAACAATTTACAAAACAGGAAAAATAACCAATAAACAAATAAAAAAATGTTAAATTTTACTAACAATAAGTTTAATTTAAAAACAATCATTCATCAAATTAACAGTCTTTTTGTTAAACGATAAACGTGGTGTCAGCAAGGATACAGAAGAAGTGGGTACCTTTATTTTTTTTTTATTTTTATTTTTTTGAGACGAAATCTCACTCTTGTCCCCCAGGCTGGAGTGCAGTGGCACAATCTCAGCTCACTGCAACCTCCGCCTTCCAGGTTCAAGCGATTCTCTTGCCTCAGCCTCCTGAGTAGCTGGGATTACAGGCACCGGCCACCACACCTGGCTAATTTTTGTATTTTTAGTAGAGACGGGGTTTCACTATGTTGGCCAGGCTGGTCTTGAACTCCTGACCTCCGGTGATCCAGCCAGCTCGGCCTCCCAAAGTAGTGGGACAACAGGTGTGAGTCACCGTGCCTGGCAAATTATGGTATTTTCATGTACTAGAAATGGGGTATTAAGTTGCTGTTAATGATTGACAGAGGTAACTCTGAAATAAATAGACAAACTTGCAACAGTAGTATACAAAAGAATAGTATATTATGATCCCATAATTTAGAAAATTATACAAACACAGAAAAAAACACTGGAAGAATATGCAACAAACTCAGTAGATTACATCCAGGAATTTCAGTATATATAAAAAATAATGTATTACTTACAATTAGTCAAAGATCAAATTTTAAAATAGCATATCCTCCTTCATGCATTAAAATGATTTTGTGTGAATATAAAGTAACTTCTTTCTCCCCCCTCAACAGGATGTATATACTCCTACATCAGGTATATTTATGTTCTGCATATTTTAGGTTATAACTCCTAGATAGCACGTTTTGATTTCATTCCAAATACCTCCAAATACATAAAAGTTATTGTAGTTAAAAATGAATTTAAAAATCTTAAAAGTAAGGCAAAGTTAAACATCTTTGAACAGAAACTCAAAGTCATGATGATGACTACTTAAACATTTTCAAAATTACATTAATCTCCATGTTATTGCCAAGGGAAATGAATTGCCTAAAACAAATTACTCTGAATGTGAACAGTGTATGACAGTGATAATGGCAAGAAGAATGTCTGTCAGTTCAACCAAATATGGGGTAAAGGGGCAATCTATAAGCATAAAAGTGACTCTCATCATAAATCTGAATCAAATTTTGCTAGAAAAATGTAACCTTTGCCGGGTGCTGTGGCTCACTCCCGTAATCCCAGTACTTTGGGAGGCCGAGGCAGGCAGATCACGAGGTCAGGAGATCGAGATCATCCTGGCTAACATGGTGAAACCCTGTCTCTACTAAAAATAGAAAAAATTAGTCGGGCATGGTGGTGGGCACCTGTAGTCCCAGCTACTCTGGAGGCTGAGGCAGGAGAATGGCGTGAACCTGGGAGGTGGAGCTTGCAGTAAGTCAAGACCATGTAACTGCACTCCAGCCTGGGTGAGAGCGAGACTCCATCTCAGAAAAAAAAAAAAAAAAAAAAAAAAAAAGAAAGAAAAGAAAAATGTAACCTCAATATATTTGGTTTTGATATCAGTTTATTTGTGTATAACAAAGAATAAAGACAGCCAAACAGCCCAAATTTTGTTCCTCAAGTACACTGTAATGGGGGAAAGAAATCCAAATAAGTTGGGAATCTTGACTTTTCCTTTACTCCTGACTAATCTACTTAGGAATTTAATTTTTTTATATAAAACTAGTTGATATTATTCTTTCAAAGGGAGTCCTAAATTCTATTATAATCAACCAACTGTTCCATATTTCCTTTTTTTTTTTTTTTGAGATGGAGTCTCACTCTGTCACCAGGCTGGAGTGCAGTGGCACAATCTCGGTTCACTGCAACCTCTGCCTCCCAGATTTAAGCGATTCTCCTGCCTCAGCCTCCTGAGTAGCTGGGACTACAGGCACGTGCCACCATGCACAGCTAGTTTTTTTTTTTTTTTTTTTTTGTATTTTTAGTAGAGACGGGGTTTCACAATGTTGGCCAGAATGGTCTTGATCTCTTGACCTCATGATCTGCCTGCCTGGGCCTCCCAAAGTGCTGGGATTACAGGCGTGAGCCACCATGCCGGCCAATCTTCCCATATTTATAACTCCCAATTTTTTTCCTAGGATTGAAATTACTCTGAAATTCCCTGCATATATAAATTAAAACATTATTGCTTTCTAATATTATCTAGAACTATGAGTGCTGTCTAGGATGAACCAATCCCATATTTACTTTCTCTTCCTCCCCCAAATCCCAATAAACAGAACTTTTTTTTCTTTTTTAATGCTTTTAACTGGGCTCAGTGGCCCACACCTATAATCCCAGCACTTCAGGAGGCCAAGGTGGGAGGATCACTTGAGCCCAGCAATTTGAGGTCAGCCTGGGTAACATAATGAGACCCTGTTTCTACAAAATAAAAGAAATTGACCAGGTGTGGTGGCACACACCTGTAGTCCCAGCTACTCAGGAGGACCGTGTGAGCCCAGGACTCAGATGCTGCATTGAACTATGATCACACCACCACACTCCAGCCTGGGCAACACAGAGAGACTCTCTCTGTAAAAAAGAAAAAAAAAGAAATATTTTGATAATTTACTAATTACAGCTATGTTAGTCACTGACATTGGTGAAATTTCTACCTGTTTTTTAATTTCCAAAAACTATTCAGCATCAAACTGCCATATGTGTATCAGACACCTTCTACAGCATCCACACTAACTCTAGCTGCTAAGCTCTTTTATGCATTCAACAAGTGTCTACTACCCCTTGGCACAGGGTGTTATTCTGGGAGTGAGAAAAGAGGAAAACAAAATTTAAAAACTCAGATACAGACATGCCTACAAAGGGCTTATGGTCTAGAGGCAAAGGATCAAGAGTTTCCAGAAAAAAAAAGATACATTTTGGAGAAGAGGGAATAGGAGAGACACTTCCTGGATGACGTAATATGTGATCAAACCCTTAAAAAATAGGATAAATTTAGATGTAGTAGACTTTGGAAGATAAGGGAGGAAAGGAGTATTCCAGAAACAAGCATAGTAAGAAGAAAAAACAAATAAAAAATTCTTCTTAATGCAACACAAAATAGCCCAAGTAGAATAAAGAAATATGCCATGCTTCAGTATTTATGTAAAGATTATCAGCTTAATAAAAATATGCCTTTTCCTTTACAATAAATTTTATAGGCTGGGCATGGTGGCTCATGCCTGTAATCCCAGCATTTTGGGAGGCCATGGTGGGAGGATTACTTGAGCCCAGAATTCAAGACCAGGCTGGGCAAAACAATCAGACCCCATCTCTATTTTTACAACGTTAAAATAAAACAAAATCAATTTTATAGCATGAATACATACAGAAAATATTACAAATGAGCTTTTTGATGTAAAAAATTCATAAAGAATACAGTCGGCCAAGTGCGACGGCTCACACCTGTAATCCCAACACTTTGGGAGACCAAGGCGGGCAGATCACTTGAGGCCAGGAGTTCGAGATCAGCCTGGACAACATGACGAAACTCCGTCTCTAAAAATACAAAAATGAGCCAGGCATGGTGGCATATGCCTGTAATCCCAGCTACTTGGGAGGCTGAGCACGAGAATTGCTTGAACCTGGGAAGTGGAGGTTGCAGTGAGCTGAGATTCTGCCACTGCACTCCAGCCTGGGCAACAGAGCGAGACTCTGTCAAAAAAAAATTCATGTTTGTGCTATTTATCTAAGCATTTATATTAATATAACAATTGAAATCCTTCATACTTAAAAAAAAATCCAGAAGTCTGAAAGTAGGCAAAACAAACAACAGCTAATTTATAAAATGATTTAACCTATTTGTAGGCCGGGTGCAGTGGCTCATGCCTGTAATCCCAGCACTCTGGGAGGCCGAGGCGGGAGCATCACCTGAGGTCAGGAGTTCGAGACTAGCCTGACCAATACGGAGAAATGCTGTCTCTACTAAAAAATGATTTTAACACTGTCTTTATTTCCCAAAGATTACTGAAGTCATGTTAAATAAAAGGCATTAGAGATTCTATTTTTCTGACAAAATATTTAAGAGACTTCCTTTTCTTCTAAGCCAAGTAATTAGGGCTCCTTTATATATCCATCATATACACAACACTTCTAGACAGGAAAAGATCTAGCAGTTCTAAGCTTTTCTTTCTCATTTTATGAACCCTAACACAACTTCCACAGACTATCTATGACATGAACTTTCTGACTTTTCCTGTACTTCCCTCTTTCATAATTAGTCATTCTACTTTAGGACAAAAATTTGCCATACAAGATCCTCTCTCATATAACATTTCTTTCCTTCACAACTTTTCTTACCATAAATACATCTTCACATCCACAACTTTCTTTAGATCTCTCTCCGTGACTGATTTCTGATGCCCACCCAAACCTAAAAGGTCAGATAACACAAAGCAAAACAGAGGAGAGCTTTAGATTTTGAGAGAGACCCATCTGCCTGAAGTTCTTGGGGTTCCATGAGGACAACAGAGGTTTCTCCTAAAATGGGTTTTGTAGACCTTCTGTTTTTCTTTAAGGAGTCCCATGCTGTCAGAAATTACCTTAGGTCCTGTCATGTGGGCACTGAGTGGCAACAAGACAGACTAGGGAACAGTGGCAACATGACAGACAACTGAGCAGAAAAAGAAAAACTTACTGCAGTACCCACTGTAAAGATGGATAAAGTGAGGCACCATGCAGTTTAAAAATTCATGTTACATAGAGGTGGGCTCCACAGCTCACTCTCTTAACCATCCTGTAATTTTGCTGAATCTATGCCCAGTCACTGAAGAACCTGTATGGTACCTCATGGCCCCCTTAGAGCTTAGAACCTGGGTTTCATTCCTGCTCTACAGCTATATAATTTAACAATTTTCCTCTGAATTTGTTGGATTCTAACCCTATATTTCTAAAATTTTATTAATATTACTGAACCTTAAAGGGAGCTGTGATGTCTTTAGTCTTTAGAAATATTAAATCTATCAACAAAGGACTATATGAAGTTAAACTGTATTCAAATTTCTACATGCTTTAAAACTTTGAGGCAATATATTAAGAAACACACCTAAGAAACTGCAACCAATCTACTCTGGACAAAAACTTAGATACTAACTCTTCAAAATAAGCTACCTAGTGGTATTTATACATATTCTTGCATATACCAACAGTATCTTACATGCTCATAGCCTTAAAAATAACTGAAGTGTCAGAATTATAGGCATTACACATTTCTGTTGGCTTAAAAAATGATACAAAATGCATAAACTTCTAGAGTGATCAGTTTAATAAAAGAGTTCATACCAAAGGTAATAATACTAGGAATCAAAGAGGGCTAAACACTGCAGGTCTTTAAAGGTGATAGTTAATAAAACCTTGTTTTTGGTTGTGAATGTTTGCCTTACAACATTATACACATGATTCTCCCCCCTTCTTTTTCCTCTTGCAAAGATGTGGTGATGAACCCTTTGCTCATGCAGATGACAATACTCTTGAAAATGGTGGCAGAAAAAAAAAGGAAGGGAATATAGTTCACTTAATCATCTCATAAATTAGAACTTATTACGCCTGTGACTCTTGCATAGCTCCAGAAAAAAATGTGAGAGAGATGAAATGGCTGTTTGTTACCAATATTTTATGTGATGCTTCATTTTTTGATTCCTTGAATAACACATTAGTCCATTTATGCCAGAGGTTGCAATTTTTTGAATTTTTGCATAAGTGAAAAATCAGACCTTTTCGATGACATTTAACAGTAGGATGTAAGTAATTTCCACATGCTTAGCATGGAACACTAGGTATAAATGGGTTAACACAACTATGAAAGCATAGCTATTCAAGTAACTAATTATACAACTGATTTTTTTTCCTCATCTCTAAAACATAGTAAGGGATCAGTTATTTAAAAAACACAACAGTGACAAGTATTTTATTTTTAACTCAGTTTTGGCTGGTTAAGGCCATTGCTTGGCATAAGAATACAAAAACAGGAGGAGAAACAAGAATACAAACATGAAATAGAAGCAGTAGCAAAAGAAAATGAAGAGGAAGAAGAAAATGAGCAGAAAATACACAATGGAAGAAAGGAAGAAGAACAGGTGTGGGAATTAGAAGGTCTATCATATAATACTTTTTATCCCCTCCTCGATTCATAAAATTTGAGTAACTCCAAGAGTATCACAACAAAAAACAAGCAAAAGGATACACAAATAGTCACTAAATTTTGTTAAGAATGAGATAATGCTGCCACTCATGCCTAGCTCAGGCACCAGCAGGAGGAGGGCACACTCCAGAGATTGCAGGAGAAGGGGGAGGACTCCTCTTTGCCCTAGGTGTACCACCACCACTGCCACCGCGACCTTCGTTACAGCACCCACAGGTTCCTCCCCACCCCAGAACGGGATGGGCCCTGCAGTGCTCCTACTCCCCCTTCCCGGCCCCCAGACTTCCTACTGCTACCACCACTAGCGCCAATGCCAATACAACCAGTCCCCCTCATCATACCAGCCCACCCTACCAGGCTGCTACCAGCAGGCCCCCGTGGGTGCCCTCCTACTGCTCCATTCGAGCTGTGGTCTCCATCTCCACCACTAACTGCATGAGGCAAACTGCAGAGCCACGTCATCTGCTCGACCGTACCACAGGCGGCGACTCCTTCTCCTCCTTCAGAGTGGCTTGGAGCAGCTGGGCAAGCAAAGCCAGAAAAGCCCAAAACGGGACTCAGGGATTGGAACCATTAGAGCCTCACCTCATTATGCTGGTGACTGGGTGTCAGGGATCAGTTTCATTGAAGGCACTCACACCCACCTTCCAAAGTCCAACCTCTCCTTCTGGCAAAAGCTGGCCAGGAACTGGGGCCTGGGGTGGGAGTGAGTGCCTTCACCGAAACCGGCCCCCGGCCAAGTCCAGCTGGCCAGGAATTGCTGGGCCCACCAAGGCTGCCCTCCTCTGGGAGCCTGCGTAGGAGAAACTCAGACCCAGCCAGCCCTCCCCACCAAAGGGCTGGTCCCCATTCCTGACACCTCCACCCACAGTGCCCTGTCTCCCACTTCCGCCATGGTGCCTACTACTCCCTGCCCGGTAGTCCCAGGTGGTCTTCACAACACAAAGCATGAGGGCAGGCTGGGAAACCACAGTGGGTGTGGAGGCCCTACCATGCAATCCAGCTCAAGCGAGAGAAAATCGCCTTCTAGAGTCTGGAGACTGAGAAGAGGAAAACGATACCTTACTTGGAAGCTACGAGAAGGAGGCCACTGCTGTCGCTGCCGCTGCCACCTCCTCAGCTCGCCAATGCCACTGGCAGTGTAGCCCCCATGGCACCCCTAATCTGCCCCCTGCCACTAGCAGTGTAGCCCCTGGATAACACATCCAACACACCCTAGTTTCAGGCAATGTAACCCCAATACCCCCCCACAAAAGCACTCCCCCCACACCTCAGGGAGCATACCACCCAATAGTGTCCAAAATCTGACCCAGCCACAGGCAGTTCAGCTCCTAATGGTGCACCCCTCCAGTCACAGACAGTGTAGCACCCAACAACGCCCCTAAACCACCCCCCCCCCGCCAGCATTGTAGCCCCGGATAACTCCACCCAACCCACTCCCTGCTGCGGGCAGCGCAGCAGAAAATAGCACCCCTAATCCTTCCCCAGCCACCAGCAATACAAGCTAGTGTACACAATCTGCCTCCCCCCACCAGCCCTGCCACCACAGGCAGTATAGCCCCAGATAGCCAGGCAACCTGCCCCACCACCAGCAATGCAACCCTGGAGAGTGTCCCCAACCAGACCCACTGCCACAGGCATGGTAGTCTCCAGCAGTGAACCCCAATAGGACACCCAACCCTTGCCCCCAGAGGCACACAAGGCAGGCCCGGAAAACTCACCTACCCCATCACTTTTCTACCACTGTGGCTGAGCTGCAGTCTCTGACGTCACCACCAACCACAGCGAGGCGAGCCATGGTGGCACAGGTTCCAGTCTCCAGCATGTGGCAGTGCCTCTTCCTTCTAGTCCTCCAGCCTGGCAGGAGAAGCTCCTGCTGCCGACCGCTCTCCTGCTGCTCTATCGCCACCACCAACCGCACCTAGGTAGTGACCCAGGCTCCAGGCTCCATCCATTCTCCACCCTCCATCCAGCAGGCGGAAGGTTGCGGCCTCTTCCAGTCCTCTAAGCTGGGCACAGAGCTGCTCCTCCGCTCAACACAGAAGAGCCTGAAATGACCTGACGCCACCTCACCATGCTTTATATATGAGGTTATGCAAATGTAGTTCCTGGACTACATGTTCTGATTGGACGAGAAAAAAACCTCTAGGCCTACTCTGATTGGACTTTATTTTCATGCTGTGATTGGTTGTGTTAAGACTTGCTCTCATCCAATCAGAACATGATCATAAAGTCCAATCAGAGTAAGCCTGGAGGTTTTTTTCTCATCCAATCAAGGCATGCAGTCCAGGAATCTCCGTGGGCATTACCGCAGTATATAAATGATGCTGAAGCGCCATCACGTTTTTTCAGGTTTCCGTATCTTCGTGTCGAGTTGCTGGCTGCCCAGCGGAGAGGACTAGGAATCAGGATTCGGTGGCCATATGCTGGAGGCTGTAGCCGTGGGAGCGCGGCTCGCCTCACTGCGGTTGTTGGCAGTGATGGAGAGATAGCAGCGCGGCTGAAGCGGTAGGTGAAGGAAAACACTTTTGGGATAGGTAGAGGGGAGTAAAGAGGGTAGTTAGGGCCGAAGGGAAAAAAGGATAGCTTAGCCAGAGAAGGAGTTGAAAAAGATGGTGGTGAAAAGATGGTGGGGAAAAAAGTTTTTGGGTAGATGAAGGTGTAATAACATGGTGGGGAGTGGGAGGGAAGGAAGGTTTTGCAGAAAGACGGTGGGTAAAAAGTTTAAGGGTACATGGATGGGGAAAAGAGGGTGGCAAGTGGGCGGAGGAAAGAGAGGGAGGCGACGGGGGAAAACGGGGGGAGCAGTAGGGAGAGAAGGTTTTGTGAAAAGACAGTGGGGAGAAAATGCAGTGGGGGAGAAAAGTTTTTGGGTTGAGCAAAAGAGGGTAGCAAGTGGGAGAAGGAAAAAGAGGGTAGCCAGCTGCAGGAGGAAGACAAGGTTTTGTGAAAAGACAGTGGCAGAAAAGAAAGATGGTGAACAAAGAAAAGACAGTGGGTGAAAAGTGTTTCGATAGATGGAGGGGGGAAAGAGGGTGACGAGGAGGAGGAAAGAGGGTGGTGAGAGGTAGCAGGGATGGGGGCTGGGAAAACAACAGAAAAATAGTTTGGGGTAGATGGAGGGGAAAAAAGTGGGTGGCAAGCAGGATAGGGGAAAAAAGAGCACTGTGGTAAAGGGGGGTGACTTTGAAAAGGTGGTGGGGAAAGTTTGGGTGTGTAGATGGAGGGGGAAAGAGAGAGGTGAATAGGCGTGGGGAGAAGGCTTTGTGAAAAGACGGGGGAAATGTTTTTGGGTAGATGGAGAAGGGAAAGACAATGGCAAGGAGGAACGGGGGGAAAGACGATGAAGAAAGTTTTTGGTTGGATGAAACGGGGAAAGAGGGTAGTGAGCAGCAGGAGTGGAGAGAAGGTTTTGGGAAAAGATGGGAGAAAATGTTTTTGCTTAAGTAAAGGAGCAAAAGAGGGTGATGAGAGCGGGACGGGGAAAAAGAGGCTGGCCAGGGATAAGGGGAAAAGACGGTGGGAAGAAACTGGGGAAAAGGTTTGGGAAGATGCATGGGGAAAAGGGTGTTGAGCAGGAGAGTAGAGGCAGCTTTGTGAAATGAGGGTGGGCAAAAAATGATGAAGAAGTTGGGGGGCAGATGGTGAAAGAAAAAGGGTGGTGAGAGGGAGGGGGCCAAAGGCCGTGGGGAAAAGAAGGTAGGGGAATAATGGTGGGGGACAAAGGTTTGGGGTAGATTTTTTTAATAAGATCATTTGTATGTTTGCTTTTCAGTAGTTTGAGTTCTTTATATATTTTGTGTATGAACCCCTTGCCTGATGCATGGTTTGCAAATACTTGCTTCCATTATCTGGGTTGTTTCATTTTTATTAAATTTTAATTTAATTTAATTTTTTTTAGGCAGAGTCTCGGTCTGTCACCCAGGTTGGAGTGCAGTGGCACGATCTTCGCTCACTGCAAGCTCTGCCTGCTGGGTTCATGCCATTTTCCTGACTCGGCCTCCCGAGTGGCTGGGACTACAGGCGCCTGCCACCATGCCCGGACACTTTTTTGTATTTTTAGTAGAGATGGGGTTTCACCATGTTAGCCAGGATGGTCTTGATCTCCTGGCCTCATGATCCGCGCGCCTCAGCCTCCCAAAGTTCTGGGTGTACAGGTGTGAGCCACCGCGCCCGGCCTGTTTTTTCATTCTACTGATTGCTTCCTTTGCTTTGCAGAAGCTTTTTTTTTTTGAGACGGAGTCTCGCTCTGTCGCTCAGGCTGGAATGCAGTGGCATGGTCTCAGCTCACTGCAAGCTCCGACTCCCGGGTTCACGCCATTCGCCTGCCTCAGCCTCCCGAGTAGCTGGGACTGCAGGCGCAGGCTACCAAGCCCGGCTAATTTTTTTTATTTCTAGTAGAGACGGGGTTTCACCGTGTTAGCCAGGATGGTCTCAGTCTCCTGAACTCATGATCAGCCCGCCTCGGCCTCAAAAAGTGCTGGGATTACAGGCAGGAGCCACTGAGCCCGGCCTGGAAACGTAACTTTATTTTTTAGTGTTGTATTTGTATATATACTTTAATAGCCCTGAGTTTTAATAAAGTTGCTTTTAAAATATGTATCTTATTTTTCAGAAATATACCCTAAGGCATGTGATTAGTTGGGTGGCATGTTCTTTAGTTTTTACAATTTAAGGATCGTCATTCCTTTGTATAAAAAAAAAAGTGAATTTTTGTCATATACTAGAGGAAAGAAGGCAGATACTAGATAATAAATATTGTATGCTTTCATGTAAATAAAATTTGAAATTATAGAAAGACAATGCATTAAACCTTTGTGGGGTTGAAGTGGGGAATTCATTGACAAATAGATGTGTAGATGAAGGGAATATTCTATATTTGATTGTGTAGGTGGTTATCTAGCTTTATAAATTTGTAAAACTGAAGTGGACTAAAATGTGTGCCTTATACGCAGATTATTCTATAAAATTGATCAAAACTAGTAGGAGAGAATCAGTCAAGGGGAAAAGAAAGAAAAGCCACGTGAAAAAATAATGAAAATGCACTAGAATTATCTTTGATGACATTAAACATAGCCTGGTCTTCTCTTCTTTTTAAAATTTATGTAGGTTTCTCAATCCTTTGATACTTTTTCCTCAACACATTTTATATTCTCATATATGTTAATGTATGGCTACATAAGGGAGGGCTCTCTTACAGTTGGACTGGAACAGCTTAATATTTATATCTAGAGATGCATTGGAAGCATAACACTGACCCGTGAGCAAGATGAAAATGGCATGTGCTAGTTAGTGATTCATAATATGTGCTTTAAGTTTAGTGCCAACTGGTCTACATCATTGAGAATGTTTAGTTTGATGGTTCACACAACTTGGCTTAAGTATATGACCAACAGTGTATGAGGGAGCCTGCTATAAAGACTTTTCTGCACTTCCCTTAAATTATTATAGTAAGCTCAAATCTTGAAGGTTCATAATAT
Source organism: Gorilla gorilla gorilla (assembly GCF_029281585.2). Lineage (NCBI taxonomy): Eukaryota > Metazoa > Chordata > Mammalia > Primates > Hominidae > Gorilla > Gorilla gorilla. Next base: position 16,681,831 of record NC_073240.2, read on the forward strand.
ACAGATAAAATGTGTCCGTGAGACTGAGAAAGGATCTTTAGGGAGAAAGGCTCTGTTCCTGAAAGACAGACTTTCAATGATTTCCTGCATTTTATTTCTGTCATACTTTACCTTTACCTTTATTAAACACTAATAAGGTGGTTCTTATAGGGCCTCATAGGCCTTTTTAGTTTTCCAACCTATTCATACGTGGTGCAAACCTAGTAATTTTTTGCGTGATAGTACTGGGATTTTATTCTGAGGCTAGGCTTCACACTGTAAAAACAGCTTTTTGGAATTGTATCATTTCCAGTCTTTCCATCGTGTTCCACTGTCGCAGCCACACACCAGATATGAAGACTACAAGCAACCTCAAAAGGTAGCACATCTATAGTAGATGTTTTTACCTCTTGTAAAATCTAGGGAAAATATACTAAAAATGAAGGCATCAGTAAAATAGTATCATTTTAGGTTGACCTCCAGTATTTCAACATCATTCTAGCTTCAGAACAATACATTTGCAAGGGGAAATGGGGTACTTTTGTGGTTTTTTACACCTGTTATTTCAATTGAAATTGAAAAAAACTAATTTGAACTATAACCATAAAAAGAAGGTTTTATCAGTATGGAAATAAAACAACAAAATGCATTTGTGGGTCTGACCTCAGGACGGATTTTCAATAGTCAATACTACCTCTAACTCTCATTCCCCCTTCTCTGAGCATCAGCTTTTTTCTTATTCCATCTTACTTAATTTGGCACTGACAGATACAGACTCATTCTTACAACATATACCATCAGAAGTGAAACCTTCACTGTCTCCAACTCTTGAAAAATCTGAGATGCACTTTGACTATTCTCAGATCATGGGTCTATTACTTGGATCAAAAAATACTGCACAGGGAAGTAGATACTATAATCTCTGACATTACAGTTTCAAGGTTGGAGTGACAAAGGGATAGCTCCCTAATGAGGGAGTATCATAGAAATGATATTTCCATGGTCATACTTTTGTGAACTAGGCAGACATCCCTTCATGTCAACTACATCTCTACTTTGAATAGATATTCATGCATATACAAAATTATACAGTAATATAAGCATGACTTTTCATTAAAATTTTAACGAAAACAGTCTATTTAGGTGAATAAATACCGATACAGGAGATAGTTGTGCTTGAATGATCTTTACCCTTGGGGAGACATAAAGGAAAGAATGTCATACTTTATTATGAAATGACTGTCCAGCATATTTATGAGTAAACTTTCATAATTTCTTTATTGTCTAAAATAAGCACAAAAATCCTTTTAATTAATATCCCCTTTTAATATATAGAGTAAATATAAGAAAATAGCACAAGTGGTATTATGCCAGCACACAGAAATACTTTCAGTTAAAAGTCAATCCTATATTTTGAGAACTTGACAAAATCATAATTGAAAATAGTGTATTGTCTTACATGCAGATATTGTGTAATCAAGGACATCCAAATCAACTTACATCCAATTGTTTCACAATTAGTCTTATTCTGTGAAGTATTATAAAGCCATGCCCTCAGGAATATAAAAGCACAAAGGGAGCCAGGACTCCAAATAGCCATTTATTCATTTCCTAAGGTTAAGTACAATGAGGACTGCATTTTCAACATTATCAGGGCCATAGAGACATTGGAGCTCAAGGATAAGATCCAATTTCATACCATTCTGTAAAAGGATAAGCCAGTGTAATGACCCAAATGTTCACCATAATAATTACCATCTTGAGTGATGATGCTATGAATACAAAGGAACACTGCATCGCTAAAATAAACTACATCTATGTGACGTGAGACCAATTTGATGGAAAGAAGGCAAACTGTGAATGGTAATTTTGTCTTTTTAGTTGTTTTCATTGTGTGTATTCATATCTGAAAATACAATACCATATAATTAGAAAAGTTATAACAAAATAAAATAAGATTAGAAGTCTTAACTTTTTATATCAAATGTTCTGCACACAAATAAGCCTTTTACTGATGATCTATGGCTCCAAAATATTGGTAGCTATAATTATGCTTTGTAAAACAGAAGCTATGAAAGCCTTACTACAGACACAAAGAATCATTTCCTTACTCACTCACTGCTAGTAGACCCTGAGGCGCAGCGTTTCCTGCCCAGATACCTGATTATTAATCCAGTTTTTGTTAGGGGTATACTTACTAACTAACGGAGATTGGTGTTTAAGCCAGTTAATGTAAAGAAATGCTGTAGGAACTGAAATACCCCTTTTAAATTAACAAAAGTGTTCTTTCTAGATAGACAAAGTTACATGAGGACCCAAATGTATACCAGAAAATCATTTGATGAATATGGAATTAATAAAAGAATGCTTTGTTACATGGTTTTAGTACTTTGTTGGTGCCAGGTTAAAGACATGTGGCCCTAGATAGGATAACTCTACAGAAGAGAATTTAATTTGTTTGCCTACTTCACTAGAAATCCAACAATTAAGCCAGTGACTCTATTTTCCAATATTCATTTCCTCCATTTTCTCATCTCTTTTTGATGGTATCATTTCGTTATTTTATTTTCTTTGAGATGGAATTCATTTTGGCTAAAATGACTTTTTGACTATTTGTGTGTATATAGATATGATTTTAAAATCAAGGAACAGTATTATTTCTCTATTTCCAAGATTATCCGTCTATGTTCTCTAAAGTCGATACTGTGAAACAGTCCAGATGTGAGTCTAGGAATGGCAGTATGAAATGCTGTAAAACTTGAAGCAACTTAATAGGTAATCAGTAGGGAAAACGAAACTCAATATAATTGACTCTAGTTAATGTAATGATGCATTTATTTTACATTTTCTTGCATTCCTGAGATAAGTCCTGCCTGGTTATAGTATGTTATATGTTTTATGTTTTGCTGGATTTTGATCATTAGCATTTTGCTGAGGATTTTTTCCATCTATTTTTGTTAAAGATATTGTTCTGTGTTTCTGTTTTCTTTTTTTTTTTTTTTTTTTTGATGTTATTGTCTGGTTTTGTTATTAGGGTAATACTAGCTTCATAGAATAAACTGGGAAGTGTATTCTCTTTTTTGTTTTTTTTGCAAGAGTTTGTAAATAATTGTATTAATTCAACTTTGAAAGTTTGGTAGAGGCATTCTTGGCTAGAAGATTTTGTTGTTGTTGTCATTGTTTCCTGAGGTGGTAGTTTTGATTACTAACTTAATCTCTTTACTTGATAAGATTTTATATTTCTCCTTGACTCACTTTTGCTAATTTGAATCTTTCTTAGAATTTGTCCAGTTCTTAAAAAATATCTAAATTTTAGATATATTTTTTCATAGGCACTTTTATAATAATTATTTATTTCTTTAAGTTTAGTGTCCTTTTAAAAATTTCATTAATACTTGAATAGTTTCTCTTTCTTGCTGATCGGTCTATCTAAATTGTGGCCACTGCTGATGTGTTCAAAGAAACAATTTTTGGCTTTGTTGAGGATCTCTATTGTTTCTCTATTTTCTATTTCACTAATTTGTATATCCCTAATACTTTCTTGTGGTTGCTGTAGTTTTAATTTGCTCTTCTTTTTTCAATGCCTTATGGTGGCAAGTTAGAGAATGTTATTTTTGACTATGAGAACTACCTTTATTGCATCACATAAGAGATATTATGCATTCTTAAAGTATTTTATCTTTTTAAAAGTACTTTCTAATTTATCTTATTACTTCTTCTTGGGTCCATTGTTTATTTAATAGCATGTTGTTTAATTTCCACATAATTCTGAGTTTCCCAAATTTTCCTATTGCTGATTTATTATTTTACTCAATTAATGTCTGAAAATATACTTTGTATTATTCCAATGTTTAAATTCATTGAGGTCTATTTTATGGCCTGGGATATGGTATTCCTGGATAATGTTGCATGTGCACTTGAGAATCTACTGTTGTTACAGTGTTCCTTAAATATCTAATCAGTCTAGTTATTTTATAGTATTGTTCAAGTGTTCTATTTCTTTGTTGATCTTCTGCATAGTCATTTTATCCACTTTTGAAAGTGAGTATTAAAGGCTGCAAGAAGTATGTTAAATTGTCTAATTAATCTTCTTTTTGGAGGTTTCTACGTCAATGGATTTTGAAGGCTTTTCATCACACATATATATGCTTATAATTATTATTTATTTTTGAGATATTGGACCTTTATTTTTATGAAATATCTCCCTTTACCTCTGTAACCCCTTTTGTTTTAAAGTCTATTTTTTTCTGATGTTAATATAACAATTCCAGCTTTCTTGCGGTTACTGCCTGCATCATATAACTTTTCCATCCTTTTTTTCTATGAATTTTCATCTTTGGATCTAAAGTGTGTCTCCTGCAGACAACATGTAGATGGATCTTCTTTATTTAATTTGTTTTTCCTGCAGTCTGACAATCTATTTTATTTGAATATTTAAATTCATTTTCACATGAAGTTACTAGTATAGTTAGATTTACATCCATCATTTTACTTCAGTTTTCTGTATACCTTACGTCTTTTCATTCCTCTATTCCTCCTTTACTGCTTTCTTTTGAATTAGGTATTTTTTATAAAACATTTAATTTGAATTTAATAATATTTTATCTATGTTTTTTCAATGTTTCCCTGAATTGCTACTTTAGGGTTTATTGTGGACATCTTATCACAATCAATTGTAGATGCATAACAATTCTAGTGGCATATGTATATAGAAATTTTACTTTTGTTCACTTTTGTGTACTTTGGCTCTCCTTTTTGTGCTATTGTTGCTGTACACATTACGTCTATATTTGCTATATACCCAATAATTTATTGTTTATGTTACTTGATGATATGGTTTGTTGTTTTGTCCTCTCCAAAATTCATGTTGAAACTTAATTTCAATGTGACAGCATTAAGAGCTGGAACCTTGAGGGTATGCTTAGGCTATTAGGGCTCTGTCCTCATGGATGGTATGAGTGTGTTATAGAAGGGCTGGAGGGAATTAGGACCCTTTGCCTTTTCATTCTTTTCACCATATGAAAATATAGCATTCATCCCCTCTGGAAGATGCAGTGTTCAAGGCACCTCAGCAGACACCAAACCTGCCAACAAATTGATCTTAAACTTCCAGCCTGCAGAACTATGAGAAATAAATTTCTTATTTACAAATTTCTCAGTCTCTGGTATGTATATGTATCAGCATGAACAGACTAACACACTTGACATAATTTTATGTCTTAAAAAAAGAGATAAAAAGAGACGTACTATGTATTTACAGCTTTTGTTATATTAACAGTCTTATTTAGTATTTCAGGTCTTTTCATTTGTTCAGCATTTGAAACTTCTTCCTGACACCAGAGGGGCTCTTCTTAGCTGTCTTTTTCCTGGGTTATTGCTGGTAAACTAGCTGATATTTGTTTCAAAGCATATATCTCTAATAAAGTGCCGGTCTCTCTTATTTGCTTTTTACCATCACTTCATTGTTTTTCAAAGTACCCTTATGGTTGAATTTCCCCAAACTCTTCTTTTGGGAAAAGCTTTACACTCTCTGCTCTATGTTCTGCCCCTTCCTTTGGGCAAAGCTTCTGAGCTTTGGCTCTGGTGATTGCAGCAAAGAGAGCAGCATTCTCCTCTCGGAGTGACAGCCCTACTTGGAGACTGGGTCACTGGGATGAGAAGTAGCCGTAGGTAATCTCAGCTTGCCACTCCTGGAATGAGAACTTTGCCTTACAGACAAACCAGAAAGAAGGCAATCAGGGCTCAATGTTCTCAGTGTGTTGCACCCAAACAGTCCTCATTCCATGAATTAGAGCTGGTAGGAAGAAGTGACATCCTACTTCTTGGCCACATTCTACAAAAGCTTAATCTCAAGAACAGGTAGTGGCAGTAGGTGGGGGTTGAAATGAAAAATTCTGATGTACTGTTACTCCCAGAAAGATACTATAGCCCCCCAGTGGGGTCTAGTAAAAGTTCTGTGTTCTTGGCTACATTGCCTTGAGTAGAATTTATATCAAGATAGTCTGTGAGAAAGAGAGGTAAGAATGGGTTGTAGATAAAATGCAAAATACTTTCACTGTTCTTAGTGAGTTTCAGTAGATTTTCTTGAATAAATACTTCATCATTTTCTATGTACCATTAAGACTTTTCAAGTGACATAGGTGATGGTTGTTGTATAATTTTCAACAATTTTATAAAAGATCCATGGAGCTCTTCACGTTGCCATTCTAGAGGCGGAACTTCTGCATTTATTTCTTATTTAAGGAAATTAAGGTTTTCTTTAATTTCTCTCCTTTCTTCTAAAATATGCTTTGGAATCTCACTCTTTACAGCAAATTGGGTCTCAGTATATTTCTTTCTCCAAGAGAAGTCTGCTAGATACTCAAATTTTTGTTTTATATTGTTACGTTTGAAAGGTTGTTTTGTTGTTAAAAGACAATAGGAAGATCAACATGAAATCCTCACGTTCATTTTATGAATATTATGTTTTCATTCAGAAAGAGTTACAATATATTTGAGTGCTCATGAAACTTTAAAAAGAAGTGGATTAAGTAATCAATCTCCCTAGACAGATAAAAAAGCACATGATATTTTGGTATTCCCCAACTTTTATTATTTGACTTTCATGTTTTAGCAAATAACTTTCAACAATTTGTCAACTTACTTGCACAGTCATTTGTATTTTATATTATTAATTCCATTATTTATGCATGTGTTGAATAGACTTTAATAAATAGAGTAGATGTTGACACACTCGAATTTGTAACAAAGTGAAAAATTACTTTGATACATATTTTTTTCTGACAAAATTCTGAAGTGCTTTTCCATCTCTTCTAAAACAACATATAGAAAACTTGTTTTTTTCTCATTATTAAATACATGACTTGGAATACAGCAAAATTAATTGGCTATAAAACAAACCTTTCAAAGAGAATAGTTTGATGAAAAATATAAGCATTCTTGATTATACATAAGATCCCACAGAGCCAATTTAACTTTTTTTCCAGATCTATGTCCCAATTTAAAACTTTAATTCCTACTGTCTAAGCATTGTGGCTAAAAGTATGAGATAATTAATTACTCCTGACATCCAACTTTTGTGATCATAGTAGGTGACATTCCTTTGAAAAAACTTGAAAATTTTCTGGTAAATGTTATGTTTGTGTATGGGTGTAGAGTTTCATTTTCAAAACAAGCTCTCACATATCAAAGTTAAGTGTTTTAATTATCTTTTAAGACTATGTCCTTGGATGCTATGCTGTATGCCAATATTTATACATGTTGAATATGCTTTCATTTAACTTACATAGCCATAATGCTTAACTTTAAGCAGAGATTCCTTATTAATTCTGATGAATGTTGGTAGAAAATACGCTGAAAATAAAATATGTTAGAATAATTTTTAATAAAATGATTAAAGGAAAGAAGCTAGCAGAAGAGCCAGCATCACAGAAAGCAAAGTCACATTCTGGATCCAAGCAATGTTTCCATGAGCAAAGAACCAGCAAATTGAATTCACGAGATGGAGCAGAAGCGAGAGAGTGAAGAGGAAGTAGACTTTTGTTTTGTTTTTGTTTTTTATTTGTTTTCTCATGAGAAGAGTGTACTAGTAGTAGAAATAACTTCTATGAATGAGACCAGAAAGACATAGATAGAATAGCTGGACTATCTGTATAGGATAGGTAGTTATTATATTGTGTGTTCTGGAGGTAAGATTTATGTAAATTCAAGCCTACAATAGTATCAAGGTCCATTAAGCAAGCATCCATTAGACAGCAAGAAAGACTAAGAGGCTTTCAAACTACAAGTGTCAGTAGTTAAATGTGGAGCAAATACATAGACATTTGATACCATGACAAAAAATAATGAGAGGTTTATCATAATATAATTTAATATTTTGTTCCCTCGTTTGGTAATTATATAAAGCTACATACTAGTTTTTCAAAACTTAACTAATCCTCTTTAAATATATTTCTATGAAATTTCCTGCTATACTTGGGAAACAGTTTACAGTGTAAACTCATTTTATAGGGTTTTTTTTTAAAGAATCATGAAAGAATAGCGATAAATTTAAATAATTTTGCCAGTTGAATCATGTATGTGATAAAAAGGCTTTATATTTCTGATTCCTAAATCAGGGCATGACAGTACGAATCATAAATCAATTATTCTCATGTCCATTGTATAATTATAGAAGAAGAATGCCCAAACCTTTTTTGAATGAGGGTATGATGAGCATCAAAAGGGAAAAAAAAGTATGAAAATCCCTAAGAGTTTTACTCTGGAGAGTCATATAGATTGTGCGTTCTTTAGCTAACATTTTAAAACAAATATCTGAAATCACTTGCTTAACCCCTTTGAATAATATACTATTGCCCTTAAGAGAAATTCAGTAATCTACTAAAGGTCCTTTTTATGTAGCCCTGACTTCTTTCTCCAGTCACGTGCCCTTACTGGTGTCTATGACCCAAACACACTAGTGGTGTCTATGACCCAAACACACTAGTTGTGTCTCAATTTCGCTAAGATGTTCTGCATTCTTTCTTCTCACAGCTTTCATGTCTATTGCTGCTTCTTCAAGGCATATTCTCTAGTATTTGCTAGCTACTGTCTATTATTTTGAATCAGTTTAATGGTTTATTTTCGAGGAGACAAGGGCAAATTTTGCTGCTCTATATTCCCATAGTATTGTTGTCTTCTCTTTATTAAAAACTCATCGGGCTAAAAATTGTTTGTGATTCCCATTTATTTACCTGCTAGATTCTAAATTCCATGAGGACTGGAAATGCAACCCTTTATTGACCTGTGTATCTCAAACATTGTATTCCTCCTGTGAGATAGTCACGTATTTATTAAAATGAAAGAAATTTTTATGTCTATAGACTGCATTACCAATACCTCTTGCACTATGAAATTTTCCTTTATTTTTTTCTCATTTATATAGTTTGAAATTCTTTTCTGGCAATAATGTTTCACCTATAAAAAGACCTATTAAAATTTATTTAATAATAAGGGGAGGAATAAAATAACTATGCATTTTTGTTGAAAGCACAATTGTGTCTGATACTTTAATTACACTATCTTATTTAACCTTTCATAAATGCCCAGAATATGAGAATATCATCCAAGATTTAAATACCAATTACCAAAATTTACAGCTATCAAATGGAAGACTCAGGTTTATGTTATGCCACGTTTTATCTTCTTTCCTTTTTGTGATGGTATTCCAAATGGTGGAGAAAGAAAACATTCTATTTGTGATTGCTTCTGCTAGTTACTTCTGCAAAACAAACTACTCAAATTCAGTGGTGTGATGCAATAACCATTTTGTCATCCTCATATATTCTGGGGTCGGCGTCGAAAATGCAAAGTGGGGTGACATTTCTGCGGTCTACAGTAATTGGGGCCTCTGAGAATTCCTAGATATCTAGGAATGAATTAAACGTTGGACAATGAAGTCTTCTGAAAGCTTCTTTACATGTTTGGCTCCTGCATTGGTATGACTTAAAGGCTGGGCTCAAAATAATCTCTTAACCAGAGTGTCTGAATATTGCTTCTTCATGTAACTTGAGCTTCCTCACAACATGGAATCATACAGGTAGCTTGCCTGAGTGTTTCAGTTAATGGGTCAATGTATTGCCTTTAATAATCTTGCCTCAGAAGTCACATAGAATTACTTTAATGCTGAGTTGGTTTAAGCAATCACAGCCTGTCTGACTTCAGGGAGAAGAAACTTGATGTCTACCCTTTGATGTGAGGACATTCAAAGTACTCGTGGCTATATTTTTAAAAAGCCACAGTTATCTTCTTTTTAAAGAGACACCATATCCTTATTATCAGCAATAGAATCAGGATTTGAAAATAGTTCTTATGCTACATATGCATTTTTTATAATCATTCTTTCTATTATAATCTTTTTCAGAAAGGGTGAGGGGGTAAGGATTATGTTTCATACTTTCTCAAATTCTGTGCTCTATAAGCATTTTTATTTTTTGTCCATAATAGATTATGGTACAAAGTAACTCAAAACTAGAGTGTATAAACATAAAAACTACAAGTTTTCATGTCCAAGCTGTGGATAAGATATTCAAATATGAAAAAGATTTTGAATTTGTTTTAAAAATTAAGTCTTCTAATTTTGTAAAAAGAACTAAGATAATTGTCCACTAATCACTCATTAAATCTCCTCGTTAGTTCTACTTCCACAAAAGCTATTACCATCTATGATTAATTTGGATTTCAGAGGAAGAAAATACAGTTTGAGGAAAATGGATTGTGGAGCAATCTCAATGCTAACTACTATAAAATAGCTTATTACTTGAAAAATGAGGATATTGTATGAATTTTTGTAAGTCAATTGGTACCAGAAACAACATTTAAGTGATTGTAAATATGTCATATATAAAACTATCTTGTAAAGATGTTACGTACAGAGATATTACATGTTCCTAGCTTCTGCATTCAGAAAAATATCTTAACTGGAACAGGTTTAAGTTGGGTAATTGTAGTGTGTCTAATAATTTTAATACAAGGTAAAAACATTTTCTGTTGAAAATCAGTTTTAATATTGTTAGGTTTTATTTATATTTTGAAAATTTAAGGATTCTTGAATATTCTTAAGTAAATTGCAATTTAATGCAATTGTAGTTATACTCAGTAGTATAGTTACACTTGATTAAAGCCATTATAAAGGAAATGTAATCCCATACTGATTATCTTCACATTTCTTTTGGTTAAAGATCAGTTTATTTCATTGAGATAACAGTTCAGGAGAAAAGTTATTGACTACATGTATCTATAGTATTGTCTAAGCAACAGGAGTTTAGTTTGCATGTTTTTTATTTTTGAGAGTACATCAATGTAATAAAATGTATTTAAAATTGTACCCATATATACATAATGGTGTGTATATATATATATATATATATATATATTTTTTTTTTTTCAGCAGTGTTTTTCCTTGGAGATGATTCAATCAAATTGCAGAAGAGACACTTCTAATTAATTATTGGGAAGTACAAGCTAGGATTATTGTTTTCCTGAACGTTTGTGACTAGCAGTGATCTCTTACAGACGTGGGAGTCTGGACACTTGGACCTTAAATTGGAAATGGTTAAAAAATTGTTATCCAAAGAATGAAAATGGTTTGTTTGCCAAGTCTTTTTGTTTTGTTGTGTTTTGTTTTTTGAGACGGAATCTGTCACCCAGACTTGAGTGCAGTGGCGTGATCTCGGCTCACTGTAACCTCCACCTCCCGGGTTCAAGCAATTCTCCAGCCTCAGCTTCCTGAGTAGCTGGGATTACAGGCAACCGCCATAATGCCCAGCTAATTTTGTATTTTTAGTAGAGATGGTGTTTCACTATGTTGGTCAGGCTAGTCTTGAACTCCTGACCTCAATGAATCCATCTGCCTCAGCCTCCCAAAGCGCTGGGATTACAGGTGTATGCCACTGCGCCCAGCTGCCAAGTCTTTTTAATGTTAGTATTGCTGTTGAATATATCTGGTGTTTTCATTCAAGAAAATACTTAAAAGCCATTTTAAGGGCCGGGCGCGGTGGCTCACACCTGTAATCCCTGCATTTTGGGAGGCCGAGGCAGGCGGATCACGAGGTCAGGAGATCAAGACCATCCTGGCTAACACGGTGAAACCCCATCTCTACTAAAAATACAAAAACTTAGCCTGGCGTAGTGGCGGGTGCCTGTTGTCCCAGCTACTCGGGTGGCTGAGGCAGGAGAATTGCGTGAACCCTGGAGGCAGAGCTTGCAGTCCAGCCTGGGTGACAGAGCCAGACTCAGTCTCAAAAAAACAAAACAAAAAAAAACAAAAACAGCCATTTTAGGGTAAAAGAATCTTTCTGATAACTATCACTGTACACATCTTCCTGTTTCACTGATCCCTCTTCTCTCCTTTAGTTTTAACCTTTTGTGATAGCTCTTTATGCATCTTCTCCTTCTGGGGTCATTGAAGATGTGTTCTGTCTTATTGATGTCTGTTACCGCTAAGTACTTCTTATCCCTAGACAGGTGGTTTGATTTTATGACCACCCAGACAACTCTAAGTAAGATGCAAGCAATGTGCTACTTTCCCCTACTCTGCACTCATAAACTTCAAAGAGTCCCCTCTTGTGTTCTCATCTTCCAATAAGGATATAGACTTAGAACTTTTAAAATTGATGACCACTCTTTACTGCAAGAGTGGAATACTATATTGGACCATGATTACGGGCAAGATCACCTAAACAGAATGGATATCTTTAACTCTACACTGCGTGTAAGTACTCACTAGGCACTCTTCTAGTAGTGTCTCTACTTGATAGAGAAAAGTATTAGAAGAAAAATGAACAGCTTCATTCTCATGATTTCTAATATGTCATCATAAATATGAGGTCCTTCATTTCTGTTAAGTAGAAAACCAATGATGATACTGCTTACAGAAAACCATCTGTCCATGTTCATCTATATCAACAAACTTCCAGGCAATTTGCATGTGTGCAAGCTGTTATTTCTGTCTTTGCCAATGTTTAACAATGTCAGGTGATTCTACTTCTTCCCAGGCAGCATATTCTATAAAATTCTCAATGACATATTTGATACTCTGGAAAGATAATATTTTTATTCTTCACAGGGTAGAATATGCATTACAAATTCTGTAATCAGTAAAATACCTGCAATGAAATGTTTCAGTTTCATGTATGAATAATTATGGTTATCTAATAATCGAAAATATTTATATTTCAATTAGTTTTTTACTTAATACTTTGTATTACTTCCTTTTAATCAATCAAAAAGGAGGTATTACCTGTCCAAAGGAAGCTTAGCTATGTATTATGCATTGGAGACTACATTAAGGAATTCACTAGGCAATGAGTTCTAGGTGTTAAAAGGGACATTAATTTAAAAAAGAATATTAAAGATGCAAAATTTTTAAACCCTCTGTCTTACGTATTTCAGGATTGGTACTGGTAAACTAAAAGACATGTGAATAAAACGTTTAAAGAAGAAAATACTGTGTTGATTGAACAGTATTTATTTTTTCCCAAATGACTAAGCTTTCAAATCAGGGACTAATCATGAAGAACCACGACTTATCTTTAAATTAAAAACCATATTGAAATACTTTTTTCTGATTGAAGAGAGTTTTATTCTAAAAAGAAAAAAGTCTATGAAGCAAAAAAAAGAAAACATAGGCTCTCTTATGTTTGCTCAGGCAGAATTTACCTCTGCAACTCATATAATTGGTGCTATAATTATGTACAGATATATTTTGATACTTCAAAGAATCTATAAAATTCCCTAAATGAAAATTATTTTAGATTAAACATGATTTTAATGATCAAGACAACTTTTTTGTTTATAACCAAGTTAGATTATATTGCTTATGAAAGTTAGTTTTTTTATATTTTTATTCCATGGATCATGCAAAAAATCATGCTACACAAAGGATATCGTGTTTTCTCCTTTTTGCCTTATTACCATTTTTTTCTGTGCTTAATTCTGCCTTTGCTATGTAGTTTGGAAATATAAAGAATTACAGGAATTGCTCAGATGTCTTTTTTCAAACCTCCAGGTTGCCAATATATTCACCTCATCACTCTTATCTGTTTCCCACACATTCCTCTATGATCCTACTGAGCAGTATGTTTATTGTAAAATCTAACAGACCACCCACCTATGGTTTGCAGCATCAAACCATCGTGCCTCCTGTACACAATATATTAGAAAGTTGGGTTTGTATATATCAGAGTAGAAATATGTTTCATATATATTTGAGGCATACTGTTATATTTTTAAACAAATTATATTTTATTTAATTGAACCCACATGATTTTTACTATGACGTACTCACTGACCACCAAGTCTACTGACAGCCTCTACCAGAATCAAGATACACATAGGTAAATTATTTTGAATATCTTTTGAAATCTGGGGTGCTCAATTTGGTCCCCTCAGATTACCTTAATTTACTATACATCTATTGGTCATTGGCATACATTTTAAAATGAAATATAAAATTATACAAATATCTATAAGTTCTCTGCAACATCTTTTCCTAGCAGCATTTTACAGCAGAGGATGTTGCCAGTAGGGAGACAAAACAAAAAATAGAAACACTTCTTAAGCATACTTTTTTTACCTATCGTAACATGAATCTACTATCTTTTTTTATTTTTACTTTTGTATTCTGAAAAATTTTAAAATTGGTTATTACCACTGTCTCTCTGTTCTTTCCTAGTAATGTCCTTTTCCTTTATTGTCAGCATTTTAAAAAACATTCTTGATCTCTAACACCTTTCTAGAAAATTCTGCTGACAAGTGGCAGCTAGAACAAGAGGAGATTTAAAGAATTGTTGATAATGAAAACAATGAAGTACATATTTGGCATGGGCATGTTGCATGTTGACAGTATATCGTTGCATACATCTTTGAAATATTTTTCCTTTATGAAGTAATTGTCATCAAGATTGAAGCTATTGAATATATTTGCTGTATAACATTTTGTATAAAATATTTATATTGCTTTGAGCTGAACAGATATTTGCAATGAAATTGTCCTTAGCTAGAGATGTTTCGTCCATATTATTTCAATTTTATCTACTAACTGTCATTGGCAAAAATGTATCTAATACCTTATCTCTTTGCTCTTCTCTTTCCCCAAATCACATACAACTGAAAGATGCTAGATGTTAAGAGTTCTGGTGAAGTATTCTTCTAAAATTCTTTTTCATTTATGTCTAGAGGAAAAAAAATGTACAAAAATTCAGGATAGATTTTTCTCAAAGGTATAAAGAGTAGACCATATATATTTTTTCCAATAAATTTCTAAAGCTATATTTTAGAACTCAAAAAAGAAATATTTGCATTAAAACCATTATTCCCTTAAGTTTTTAGAGGATTCTGTTTGACTTTGGCATGAATAAAGTCCATTCTCTTATTTGCAGTGCTACTAGATATGAGGAGTTTTAGCAGAGATCCTGGAACAACTGCTGCCTATCACGGTGTAAAATCAATGACATGGAGTCCTGTAGAAACTATTTACTTTGCTATATCTCCTCAATATATGTATATACAAACAAGATCTTTGGCACTGGCTTGAAATCAAAAGCAAGAGGTACACACGGAAGCATCAAAAACTATTAAGTATATACAAAAATAGTTGAATGCGTACCTCCGTTAGCAATGTTAACAGAGTTTGTGTCCCACAACCACTAGATTTTGCTACCCACAATTATCAGACCAAATTAAAGTAATACGAACACAACATCTGCACTCAAGGACAGTATCATTGCAAATATCTGCTCATTTCGAAGCAATATAGATGTTTTATACAAAATGGCACATAGTAAATATATTTGATAGATTAAATCTTGACACCAATTACTTCATAAAGGAGCAGATGTTGTCAAATATTTATGTAATGATGTATCTTCAACATGCAGCTTGTGTTCCTTTAACATAGTAAATGCTTTCTTCTGAGAGAAAAGGGCCCTTGATTCATCTATTTACTCATTCTTGCTGGAAAATTTCACAAATACAGGAAGAAGAATGAATCTAATAATTTTCTTTCTTTTCTTTTTTTTTTTTGACAGAGTTTTGCTCTTGTTGCCCAGCCTGGAGTGCAATGGCACAGTATTGGCTCACTGCAACCTCTGCCTCCTGGGTTTAAGCGATTCTCTTGCCTCAGCCTCCCGAGTAGCTGGGATTATAAGTATGCGCTACCACTCCCGATTAATTTTGTGTTTTTAGTACAGACGGGGTTTCTCCATGTTGGTCAGGCTAGTCTTAAGCTCCCGACCTCAGGTGATCGCCGCTTCAGCCTCCCAAAGTGCTGGGATTACAGGCGTGAACCACTGCGCCCGGCCAAACCTAACAATATTTTAGAACCTCTTTTATGCAAGCCAGACATTGTCCTAAGCATTTTAGAGACACTATCATGTATGTGTTTGAAAAAATTATCTCTATGAAAGCTAATGTTTCTAAACTGTGAAAGATACCTTATTTGCTCCTTCAAATTCATGTGCCACTTTTTCCTTGCAATTACCTTTTTTAACGTACATTTTGTCTTCTGGGTCCTCTGACTTTTAAATGGCCTCAGCTCATGGTGAACCCTTAACGGGAGCTGCGAAGGATGAAGAGTCAGACCAATATACTAATTCATCTCGCTTCTTCCCTGTAAGTAGCTACATCTTTAACCACTGATTCAAACAAAGCACAGACCGTACAGGATGTCTTACTTCTGATTATGAGTAATGCACTTTCTACCTCAGATGTGCTTGTGGTAAGGAAATGGCTGCTAGGAAGTGACAGGTTACTTCGCTATCCTTTGTGGTATCTCTAGCCCAACCCTAATCCATCCATTTGTAAATTAACCCTTAAGGAATTATACAAGTCTCCGTGTTCTATGTGTACTGCTTGTGAACTGACATTCGTGTAAACTATTGAGAATTCGAGAAGCTTAACCCAAACAGTGTTTGGACATCTTATGGAAATAGAGGGTGTGTCTCCACATTTCTATGAATATTAAGAGTGTTGATTTTTACTCTGTTGATTTTTAGCTTCTGTAAAGGTAATTTTTATTTTTGTATACTTATTTTTATCATATGACTATTAATTGCTCCCAGGTAATGTGGACTAAAAGGGCTTTCCTGGTTTATGCACACTCATGCACACATATACACAGATATGTATGCACAAGTGAGACATTTGCAATTGTAAAACCTACTACGGAGTGAAAAGGAAAGGGCATAGGCAAAATGCCATGGCTTACCTACAACTACAATTTGGATATCAGATATTTGTCTTTTTGTCTTTCTTCATAGAATTGCTTTGACTGCTCAGACTTTTAGAGGCTCCAAATGAATTTTAGAATAGTTTTTTTTTTTTTGTAATTCTGTGAAAAGTTGGTATTCATAGTTTCGTAGGGATAGCATTGAATCTGTAGATTGCTTTGGACGATATGGCCATTTTAACAATATTGATTCTTCCAATTCATGAGCATGGAATAATTTTGCATTCGTGTCATATATGAGTTATTTTACCAGTGTTTTACAGTTTTTAGAGATCTTTTGGTATTTTAATGTTTGTAATTATTTTAAATGAGATTATGTTCTTGTTTTCAATCTTAGCTTGAACGTTGTTGGGGTACACAAATGTGACTGATATTTGTACATTGGTTTTGTATCCTGAAGCTTTCCTGAAATAATATATCAGTTCAGGAGCCTTTTGTAGGAGTCTTTAGGTGTAGAATAATATCAGGTGAAGAGAGATAGTTTGACTTTTTTTTTCCATTTGGATGCCCTTTTTTTTTTTTTTCCTCTTGCTGATTCCTCTGGCTAGCACTTTCAGAACTATGTTGAATAGGAGTGGTGAGAGTGGCCATCCGTATTTTGTTCCAGCTCTTAAGAGAATGCTTCCATTTTTTGCCTGTTCAGTATGATGTCAGCCATGTGTTTGTCATAGATGGCTGATATTAAGGAACATGTTCCTTTAATATCTAGTGTCTTGAGAATTTTTATCATGAACAGATAATGGATTTTATTGAAATATTTTTCTGCATCTCTTGAGATGGTCATATTTATTTTGTTTTAAATTCTGTTTATGTGGTAAATCACATTTATTAAATCCCACATGTTGAACCAACCTTGCATCCCAGGAATGAAGCCTACTTGATCTTGGTGAATTAACTGATGTGCTATTCAATTTGCTTTCCTAGTAATTTGTTGAAGATTTGTGCATCTCTATTAATCAGAGATATTGGCCTGTAGTTTTCTTTGCTGTTGTTGTGTCTTTGCCAGGCATTGGTATTAGGGTGATGCTGGCTTTATAAAATGACTTGTGGGAGAGTCCTTTCTTCTTAATTTTTTGAAATAGTTTCAGTAGAATTTGTAACAACTCTTCTACATATGTCTGGTAGAATTTGGTTGTGAATCCACTTGGTCCAGAGTTGTTTTGATTAGTAGTTTTTTTTTTTTCTAATCACTGATTCAATTTCAGAACTCAATATTGGTCTGTTCAGTGTTTCAATATCTTTCCGATTCAATCTTGGAAGACTGCATGTTCTCAGGAATTTATTTCTTCTAGATTTTCTAGTTTGTATGCATAGAGGTGCTTATCATAGTCTCTGAGGATCTTTTGTACTTCTGTGCGATTGGTTGTAATGTCACCTCTGTTGTTTCTGTTTTTGCATAGACCTTCCCTCTGTTCTGTTAATCTAGGTAGTGATCTAACAATCCTGTTTATATTTTCAAAAAATAAACTTTTGGCTTTGTTAATTGTTTGTACGGGTTTTGGGGTCTCAATTTCATTCAGCTCCACAATGATTTTAGTTACTACTTCTCTTCTGCCAGCTTTGGAGTTAGCTTGTTATTCTTTTTCTGGTTCCTCTAGATGGTATGTTAGATCTTTAGTTTGCGATCTTGCTAAATTTTTGAGGTAGGTGTTTAGCTATAAACTTTCCTCTTAACATCGCTTTCACCATATCCCAGAAATTTTAATATGTTGTGTCTCTCTTCACTTATTTCAAAGAATATTTTTCATTTCTGCCTATATTTTGTTGTTTCCCTGAAAGTTATTCAGGAGCAAGTTGTTTAATTTCCTTGCAATTTTGTGATTTTAAGATATCTTCTTGGCATTGATTTATATTTTTTCCTCTGTGTTCCGAGAATGTGGTTGGTATGACTTCTATATATTTTTTTAATTTATTGAGACTTGCTTTATGGCTGATTATGTGGTCCATCTTGAAATATGTTCTATATACAGATGAGAAAAATGTGTATTTTGTCGTTGATGAATGGAAAATTCTGTACATGTCTATTAGGTCCAGCTGACCAAATGTCAATGTTAAGTCCAGAATTTCTTTGTTAGTTCTCTGCCTTGATGATTTGTCTAATACTGTTGGTGAGTTGTTGAAGTTTCCCACAGTTATTGTGTGGGCTGTCCAGGGCTCCTTGTAGATCTAGAAGTATGTGTTTCATGAATACGGGTGCTCCAATATTGGGTGCATATGTAATTAAGATAGTTTAGTCTTGTTGAATTGAACCCTTTATCATTATGTAATGCCTTTCTTTGCTCTTTTTTACCTTTTATTGGTTTGAAGTCTGTTTTATCTGATGTAGGAACAGTGACTTCTACACTTTTATATTTTCCATGTGTGTGGTAGATCTTTCTGCAACCCTTTACTTAGAGCTTATGGATGCCATTACATGGGAGATGGGTCTCTTGAAGACATCAGATAGATGGGTCTTTTTTTTTTTTAATGTTGATCATATTTTAGAAAGGTATTGAGAAAAGTTGTCTTCCTGACAAATGTCATACTTTTGTAAGTAACAACTTGAGATTCACATCACAGAATTTGCCATAGAGGTTGAGCAATAATAGCCTTTTTTTGAGTAGGCTTGTAGCTTCTCTAAAAATTCAGAATCTGGCCGGGTGCGATGACTCACGCCTGTAATCTCTGCATTTTGGGAGGCTGAGGCAGGTGGATCATAAGGTCAGGAGATAGAGACCATCCTGGCTAACACAGTGAAACCTCGTTTCTACTAAAAAAATACAGCAAATTAGCCAGGCGTGGTGGTGGGCACCTGTAGTCCCAGCTACTCAGGAGGCTGATGGAGGAGAATGGCATGAACCTGGGAGTTGGAGCTTGCAGCGAGCCGAGATTGTGCCACTGCACTCCAGCCTGGGTGATAGAGTGAGACTCCGTCTCAAAAAAAAAAAAAAAATTCAACACCTAAAACTTTACTTTCTTCTAATCAGTTTATTTTGATGTGCATCATAAATTAATAACAAAAGGGGTAGATATTTTATTGAGCTATGGTTCCTGAATCAAAACCACAATCTGGAGGTTTCCGTCTCTTCATAGAAGTAGTTAAAACTCAGTGCATGTTGCTAGACGTCATTTAAATGATCTTCATTCTTCTCTGTCCAAGAGCAATGTGAAGTATTAGGCCAGAAAGAGAGATATGAATAATCTTTTCCCATGCACCCCATGCTGGTCACAGAAGCTGGCTCTTTAAAGTTTGAGTAACTGTCACTTTGTCAGGCATGGTTATAAAGTTTCCAGAAAGAACTAGTAAGGAGCATTAATATCAGATTTCCCCAGATGCCAATTTTGTTTTCTGCTGTATCTCACTCCTCTTTGAATTTCCTCATACAATTTTCCATTTAAAATTGAGAATCCAGCTTTCTTGATCCTATAATAAACACATTTGTCTTTATTTGATACAACTTCTCCTGGCAAGCATATTGATTTTTTTTCTTTTCTTTTACAAATAGTCTGGCATTTTATAAAAAGACACATTAAAATATCTTTATGGATAGGCACATGATCTGATATCTGAGCTTTAGCAGTTAACTCTTCAATATTTAATGTATATCATTCAACAGGTATTATCCACTTCCTACTTGGAAATTAAACACTTTTCTGCTACATATCTCATCTCAATTAATAAATCTAATTGTGCATGCTGAGGTTTATTACTTGCAACACTCCTTTAACAAGTACAACTGACTCAGGAACATATGGTAAAAATACTACTTAACTCTCTTAATAACTAGCTTATAACCAGTGTGAGCAAGTAAATATTTGAGAATCATCTCTCCACCGGGCGCCGTGGCTCACACCTGTAATCCCAGCACTTTGGGAGGCTGAGGCGGGTGGATCACGAGGTCAGGAGATCGAGACCATCCTGGCTAACACGGTGAAACCCCGTCTCTACTAAAAACATACAGAAAAAATTAGTCGGGCATGGTGGCGGGCGCCTGCAATCCCAGCTACTCAGGAGGCTGGGGCAGGAGAATGGCGTGAACACGGGAGGCGGAGCTTGCAGTGAGCCCAGACTGCGCCACTGCACTCCAGCCTGGGTGACAGAGCGAGACTCCATCTCAGAAAAAAAAAAAAAAAAGAATTATCTCTCAAAATTAAGTTTTATATGCAACTTTTTTAATGTTTTACTAATATAAAGACGCATAGCATATAACGCACAAGTAATAAAATATTAGTTCCCTTTTCAGGGGGAGTTTTTGTTAATTTTTGCCAAACTCTTAAATCCATAGATAACTGACTGCAATTAGCAAATGAATAGAGTTTCAATATGAATATTGGTTACTATTTTTATGTACATTAGTGGTAAGATAAAAGTAAAATTAAAACCTTTACTTGTTCACCAATGATAGAATCCCTTTTCTGAGAATCATGAATTTTTTAATACAGGGATATGTCCTTGTATGTTGGGGCTGTTCACAATGTAATGGTTACAGACACAATTTAAAAAATAATTTGCATTATTAGCATACTTTTATTCATTCTTTATTTTTACTTTTATTAATTACTTTTATTAATTCTACACAATCAAAATATTAAATCTAACCCTGATATGCGGTGTTAATTTTCATGCTGTAAATATTCTCTTCATGACTGAATTACAAGGTACAACCTAAGGCCACTAATAGGAAGCTGGAGAGATGCACATTAGCTTGCCATTATATACTGTTGCCGTGATACAAACGTCATCTATGTAAATATTTTTGGTAGCATAAATCACAGCAAAATATAGCAAAATACTTAGGAAGTGATGAATTTAAGTAATTTATTTTCCTTATTTTTAATATAATTTAATTATAAATTAACATGTTTATTTTTAATAATTTCTGTGTCTAAAAATGACCTCAAAAATTTCTAAAAATTTAATAGTTGGATCTCACAAGTTGATATGAGATAGCTCTCAAACACAATTGTGTATAACTAAAAAGTCTAGAATTATAGCTAATTTAAAGTCAGGAAATAAAATGATGCGGTCAGAATTTTATTTCTCTTATCTAGGGAACAGCTAAGATTTAATTTTATGTCTAGATTGGGTCACATGTTCATATCTGGACAAATCAATTACAACCATCCAGTTGGAATCCCCTGGTCAGAACTGGGTCATGGACAAATTCTAGAATTTACAGATTTACTAGGTTCACCTAAACCTCGTTGATTCAAACTTAAAAACATTATTCTATCAAAGAAAATTGGTGAAAAGAATTGCTAAACATTTATTGTACACTCTTTCCAAAAATATATACCTACAGTATAAAATACTAACTAGTAATGACAATGTTTATTGAAAATTTACTATATTTCAAACACTCTGCTAAAAACTTTTACATATTTTCTCATTAGATAAAATAATACAACTTTATCATACATATTATTTATCTCCATTTTAAATATAATTAAGTCTCTAGTTATATCTTCCTATTTAAGATCACGTATGGAAAGTATTAGCATGGTGCAAAAGCAATTGCGGTTTTGCCACTAAAAGATTACTTTTAGTTTGTAATAGTAGATTGTAATATGTGTTAAAATCTGTATTCCAATCTTGAGTCCAAAACTTACATTTTTACATATAGAATGCAGCACACTTAGTGAACCCCACATTCTCATCATTAAACGTCCATTCACTTTTGTTCATGGCACTTTCAATCATAATGTCATAGAATATTTTAGCTGCAGAACAAAGCTACCCATTGCCTAGAACATGAAAATAAGTGAGAGGCACTGTCAATCTAGGATGAAAACAGTAGAACATGGTTCTAATGTATGAAGAATGTCTTCTTTAGGAGATCAATAAATAGAAAGTTGATCAGACAAAAACATGTGATTGACTAAGTTTGAATAATGAAAAAAGAAAGACTAGAGTGGCAAGTAATGAGCTGAAGCTGGGGACACATGAAAAAGTAGTAGAAAAAACTTACCGAAGGAAAAGTTGCAAATGCCTTTCTTTTTGTTTATTTTAAGTCTATATGGCTTGATTAAGCTTTTCTTCCCAAATCCATATATTCCAGGTAGATACAGTGAACTTCATTAGATTTGCTTCCAACAGTTTGTAGTCATTGTTTAATTGGGGATTTTTCTGCTACTCCAAATATCATATGGAATCCCAGTCATCCCTTAGTGTCTTTTTTAAAAATGAATTTGCCAATATTTTATAGGTAATACAAGTCCAGAATAGTAAAATTATCCAATAAAAGCAAGCCAACTAATCAATTAATCTGAAAATAAAATTGTCTCCTGAAATTCTACTATGTAGGGGTCATTGCTGTTAAACATTAGGGCCCTCCACTATTGTGGGGCCAATTTAGTTCTATACACTTTCTGATACTCTCAACTGTGTCACTACAACATGTATCCCTTGTCCTGAACACCAAGTCTTTTTCTGGTTCTTCTACTCCCTCAAATTCTTAAAATTAGACCCAATATTGTCTGAAGAACTTGGGGGTGGGAATTAGGATGTTATCAATGAAAATGATGTAATCTAAAGGACACTGGATATCTTTAGATACATATTAACATAGATGAAATATGGCTAGCAACATAGTTAGAAGCATAAGATATTGTGAACAGAAAAGAAGATGAAATTATCTAAAATCGGAAGTATAAAAAAATCAAGGACATCGGAAGTGAGCCTAGGGGAGCAAAGTTTACTCTGTTTTTTAAATAATAATTTTCTTTCATTTAATAATATATTCTTTAGAAATTATAAGGCTAGGTATTAAAACTTGTGATATCAGTGTGCCCAAATTATGTCTACCGATTGGAGATTCTCACTTCTATCTTTTCAATTTATGTTTTAGAAAAATTACTTGTTCCTGTTTAAATGTATATTCATCCCAATATAAAATACACAAATAAAATGATGTAGTAGACTCAATACTTTAAGAAAAAAACTTAAATTCTAACATTCTGTAGTTCTTCCACATCTCATTTGTAAAACAAGTAACTGGTTTTTAAATTAATGCCCCATAAACAGGTTAAATTTATTTTTAAATTTGCCCTGCAGAGAAAGGGGTGTTGTAGCATTTTATTTTCAACATATAAAATCAATCTAGATATTGAAATAACCTTGTCATTGGCAGATATTCTAACAGATGATCTAAACACTAATTTTTGCCTATGATTTATAGCAATTTTTGATTTGAATCTGTAGGATCTAAAATACTTTTTACGCTGAACACGACACCAAACAGTGCAAGACTTTAAGCTAAAAGTAGCTAGGAAATGTACAGGGACTCTTAAGGTGTTTGAAACACAGATTTTACGAGGCTTATCCTCTGCTGAAAGAAAAAAAATCATTTCTTCATTTCCAATAATGTCAGAATAGATAGGCCATTGTTGCACACATAACTGAGTCTGACTGTAAGAATGAATTATGCCAGGTGAAATCCTCTAAATGCTTACTTAACGCTGTAGGATGAAAATGTACAAGCAAGAAAAGTTGCAAAGCAACCCTTGGGGGAAGGAAGAGAGTATCAACATCACAATGAAATCTGCATTTGCCATTTTAAGTCAGATAGTGTAACAGGAATTAGAGAAGCCTGCTGTGTTTAAAAATCATCTTTTGCCCTTGTGTGTATGTGTTTCAGCATTGAAATAGTCGTCTTTCAAATATGATTTGATAGCATAATTAAAGTACCACTAGCACAACTTTCGAAGCTAAGCTTTTCCTTTCTCTAGTGCACTTAGAAATTTTTTCACTTGTGTTTGTGATAGCCCAGACCAATTGACTTAGAATTCCCTGCCTGATATTGTAAAGAATTTACTTCTATTTATGTCTTTTAACACATAAAATGTTCTAAACTGTCACATCTAATTATGGTAGCATGTAGGCAATGAAGCCTAACAGGACATCTGACTAAACTAGATGTGCCATGTTAGTATCACAATACATCAAATTTGATATAATGCCCTTTTTTCACTTTATATTATAAAATATTTGATTTTGCTTTTTCATATTTTTTGGTTTTAGATTCAGTAATATATAAAAATATCGTTTTAAAATTTAGTGAACCCAAGACCTAACGCCTTGAAGTAATTAACAAGACGACATGTCTTTGCCTGTGCATATGCATGTAAACATATTTATGAATATAGTCATGTTGGAGGGCGTGATTTACACAGCATCTTTTAGATATTCAGAGGGTACTTTGGAGCAGCCTATACTTCTGATTTTTAGCAATGTTCTTGCAAATCAGTCATTCAATTCTACTGCAATAAGATTTAAACAGTCCAAGTGTGGCTGTGTATTCATATGCTTCTCCTTGTGTCCCTCTCCCCTCCGACCACCCCAAGGCTCTGGTAAAGACATTTTTGTTTTTGTTCTCCAGACTCCTTATATAGGTCTAATCTATTACTCTTTATTCACCAATGTCTGTATATTGCAGTGACTAATTTCTTACTATTCCTCTACCGAGACTCTTCTGCAAAATTCTTGGGAAAATGAATTCATTAAGTCTTCTTACATTCTGGTTGCAGTTTATGGTTGGCGCTTAGATTTTGGGATTCAAGTCTACCATTCACAGCCTAGAGAGACAAACATGATAGCAGTTGTTTTCTTTTGGATAAAGGAGTTAAGATTTCTTCCAAATAAACAGTTGGGGAAAAAGCAGATATATTTATTAGTCCTTATTTAAGAGTTTATTGATTCTGTTTAAGAAAATCATTAAAAACATCAAAAAAAAAACTGTGGAAGGAACTTTCAATGCTGAACATTGAACATTGAAACTTGAACGTTAAAGCATGAACATTGGCTTTCAAACACACCAACAAAACAATTATATATATGTAACTTTCACTGTATGAATTTACATGCCAATTTGTACATTTCTCTTTGTAGAAAAGAAAACATGAAAGATTAATATATTGTTTTATAGGCCATTAACAAGTGCTGTATTTTATCTAGCAGTCTTATTTTAACATTTCTCCCCACATTATCTTTATATGCCAGTTCCACAAAATGTATTTTAAACCAGTTTTACCTTCTTTTCGGGTCCTTCATTAATGAGTTCTATATAATCTTAAAATATGTTTATCCTAGGTTTGTGTGAGAATCATCTTTTTAATATTAAACTTCTAAATTTTGGTTATGTCCCAGATAAAAGATGAAAAGAAGTAATTATACTTTTGAGGCATTTTTTAATTCCAATTAATGTCTAATAAATCTATTAAATTTAGTTCAAGAAATATTTATGGAATGACTACTTATACAGGTAATGTGATAGCACCTGAAAGGGGAAAGGTTTCCTTGTCCACCTTGCAGGGCATGTGACAGGGGAAGTGGCTTGCTTCTTCAGTGCCCTGCTGCTCAGACCTCTCAGGGAGGATACAGATGGGCAGGCTATGGGGCTCCGACCCCACGGCAGTGTCCAGGGGTGAATGTTTACAGCTCCTGAAGCCCCAGTGAGCGAGTGATATAGGGTGCTCTTTTAGTTTTGCCATCTATAGGCTTGTGTTAACCACCTCAATTACACCCCCTACCTTGTTGCAAGGACAGAGGGCTTTCTGTACCCCAGGTTCTTGCCTTGATGTGCTGGAAGAATTGGCTCACACCTGGGCTTGGAGAATTAGTACAAGGTTTTATTTAGTGGCAGTCTCTCTCAGCAGATGAGGGAGCCAGAAGGGAGATGGTTTTTCCCTGATGTGGGGC
Source organism: Gorilla gorilla gorilla (assembly GCF_029281585.2). NCBI lineage: Eukaryota > Metazoa > Chordata > Mammalia > Primates > Hominidae > Gorilla > Gorilla gorilla. The sequence continues at coordinate 16,708,251 of NC_073240.2, forward strand.
CGTGGAGCTTCTCCAACTGCTCTGGCCAAATTCTGCATCATTCTGCTGGCCGATGGCCTGCTGACCTGCCGGTATCTTCCACCTGCGTGCTCCTCTTGACATCCTCTTTATGTATAGCTGCTTGTGTGTCTGCCTGCTAGGGTCTCAGGGATTTTTACAGACACAGGATGGGGCATAGTGGCCGAGGGTGGTCTTAGGAAATGCAACATTTGGGCAGAAGCCCTAGCCAGGGACCATGTCTTCCTTTACCCAGCACTTCCCTTTTCCACTTCTGTATCATTTAAAGGGACCATGACCTTCCCTTCCCAGCACTCCCACGTCACAGCTACTCATAAAAAGTGGCTACTATCTGGTCGCTTCACTCCAAGAGATCCACATAAGAAAATTTAAAAGAAGATATACAAGATAATAAATGATAAATATTTATAGATAGTCATAATAAAGTGGATCATAAGAAAGGTGAAAGGCTGTAGAAACAGATTAAATAAAAATAACTTTACAAATTCAGAGGATATACCATTCCTACTAAAAATTAAGTACATATTCAACTTATGTTAAAAATCACACTGTAACCACTCTTCTACTCTCGATGAAATCAACTTTTCTGTCAAATTTAAAGGATGGTACTGTACAGCATTTCTCACTAACCATATTTTTTCAACCTTTTTCTTTCTATTCTAACAACCCTTTAATTTTCTCAACATTCTTGGCTGATGCCTCTTACTTAATGCACCAAGTATTCAACAGTCAGCTACTTGGAACTTGACTGATATGGTGGATATGGATGTTTCCACTGCCATTAAGGACATCAATTGTAACTGAACAGTAACCACAGACAAAAAGTCTTATGAGAAAATAACTAGTTCTCCATAATTTAACACTCTTAGTAAAAACTACCCATGACTTCATTATGTAACATTCTTTGTTTTGGTATAAATATGAAAAAAATCAGATTCATAACACATTTGTCTTGAATTTTTTTTGCTCATAAAGAAGAATTTTATCAGGAATGCTCACCACTTCTACTGCCTGAGCTTTCTATTAGGCATGATTTTAGATGCAAAAATGTTTCTTAAATGAGGTTTTATATTAATCTCCCATTATACTCAAGCACTCCCTAACATAAAAAACCTCACAAATACATAGTAAGTTTGAAGATAACAGATTTATCATTTTGATTTTCAATAAAAAGTACTTTATCCTATTTTACTTAGAAGAGAATAGCATATTTAGAAATGAAAAAGTTTTCACTTTTTAATGCTACTAGTTAAAAATAGTTAACTTTATTTTATAGTACTTAAGACAAAAATGAAATACTTGTAAATATTACAGATACATTTTTAAGTTGACAAAGTATTCTCAGCCATTTAAAGTTATAATCTGTCAAAGACAAAATATGCCACTACAGAGGATCCAAGATGATAGGTCTGATCTGTCAGTCATGAGGGTTTATAACAAATAGTATAGATTGAAGCAGATCAAGCATGAAGTCGAAGAAAATCATCTAATGCTCTGTTGTGTTGGCAAATTCCAAAGGTGTGGAGATTATAAAATTAGAAAGTGGCAAGTGAATAGTTTGAGAGACAGTGGGCTCATCAATGGAGACATGACATAAACAACAGAATTACTTTACAAAACGAAAATGGACATTTGTCAGAGACTATCATCCCACTTATAATTGCTTTAACTAGTGCACAAATGACTTCCTAAGATGACAGGTATCAGTCTGTCATCAACCTTTCTCTGCAGTGATGCATAGAACAGATGGTGTTAAGGTATCCAATGGAAGTGTCAAGGTCCATAACATAGGATATAATAAAATAAAATCACTGCAACACTGTTAGAAAAAAAGATAACAAAAAATAACATACCAGATTACTGGCGTTGAGGTTGAGCATGACTTTGCAGGAAAGACCAGGGCCTAAAATATGCCTCTCATTTATTTCAATGGGTATTTATGAGGCCAAAACTCTGTTCATATATTAGAAAAGGTGTTGGAGAAAAATGAATGAGAAAAAGAGAGGTGTGGTCCCTCCCTGCTGTCACAAAGTTTACTCAAGTAACGTGTACTCAAGCAAGCAAGCAACATAGCATATTGCAATAGTGTTTCAATAGAAAATACAAGTTAACTGCAGCAGCACATTTAGGAGAAAACAATTTTCCAGGAAGGATTTTTGGAGACATAGTTATTACTCATCATACTTAATACATATATACATTTATAATAGGTTGTACCTTTGTATACTACAATTCAAATGTACCAACTTATTTTCTTTAGTCTATACAAGTTTCTTTAGTCTATACGAGTTTATCTTGCCCCATTACTACTATTATTTAAAAAACAAGAAAAATACATACATACATATGCATATACACATCTATATGTATATGATAACTATCTCTACTGATTTAAAAATAGTTAATACTAATCAATTCAAATGTTCTCTCAAAGTCAACCAAAATTAATAGCCCCTGCTCAGAAATCATATATAAATCTAAAGTCTTCACGCTTATGCTGTACCTTCATGAATTTTTGTTTACGGAAATCAATATTTTATGCCAAAAATAGAATGCTTCTTAGAAAATAATTGAAAGAAGGAAATTCATTGTATAACAGAAGAGTAGCAGTTGATTGAGACAAAGAGATTGTTATATGCATGAGTTAAAATGCTTAATTGTGTTTGGATCCTATATCAGAACTAATTTCCTCTCTTTTTAGGTTAGCATTGAGGTGAATCCCTTGATGATAAAGCCATATCATCACCTGTTTTACTCTAAACAAAAGACATTTATAAAAATGGTAAACCTGATTATATTTCGTAGTATTCAGAAAGATTCTTGTGTAAGATTGTTATTAATTTTTACAATGCTCCTGATGTCAGCTGAGGTAAAATTAATTAGAACAACTGTATCTTAGGAAAATAGAGTCAATGAGCAAAGATTATCACATATTTAAAGGAAATAGAGGAATTTAAATAGAGGAATTTAAAGGAAATAGAGGAATTTAAAGGAAAGCTGTTACTGAGGAACGAAGTAAAGAGAGTGTGAGACAGTGGAAGATGGAACTGGAAGAAAAAATAAGATAAAAAATGGTGACATCTCTTAAAATCGTTTTGGAAGAGTCATTTACACACTATGGATGAATAGCAATTTATTCCTGGAAAATGCTTGTTGCCCAGGTTGTGCAAATTGTCAGTTATGGATAGATTTAGTTATTGATCAATCATACTGCTTTCAAGAATTTTAATCTGTTTTGATTTCTTAAAAAGTTCCCATGTATATAAACAAAGTCCATTTACTTGATGGCATTATATTAACCTTAGGATATTTGGAGGACTTTGCATATGTGGAGACAAGGGCATTCCAGATGTCAGATGTTTTCAGGACAGCCCTCTCACCTAGTGAAACAGATTGTATGTTTTTTCCACTGTGGCTTGTTCCTATTTATTTCTATTTCCTTCAGCCCAGAAAGGATTATTGTAATATTGATATATTGATGTATTATTCATGTATAATTATGATATATTGATGTAATATTGATATATTACATCAGCATTTTTTAAATTCTTACATTAATCTATTTAAATTGAGGTCCTATTTTACCTCAAAGATATCTATTATCTGTATTTATCTATCCAATCGAGTTCTTGCCACATTTTTTTTTTAATTCTGCAATTCCTCTGAAGTTTTTAAGAGATCTTTGCTTGCTGGTTAGAATAATCCTCAAGTTTTTCTAATCATAGCACTTTTATTTTCTCATTCTTCTGATGAAAATTCTATCCTCTTCATTTAAAAAGGTGAATATATTTGGAACTGTCATCTCCAATGAATGAAAAGCAATTAGAAACTCTAGAAAAGATATTTGAAATAATTATTACAAACCATTTTAAAATTTGTTAATTTTTCCAGATTTCTATAAAAAGCAAATGCAAATAGGAAAGAAACAAGAACTGGGCTTTCATGGGCTTTCATATATTTTCCAATCTGAGCTGACTTCAAGACTTTAAGATTAACTAGTGGTAAACAAGAGAAAATTTAAAATATGGAGGATAATAAATGTAGAAGTTATCAAAGATTACAATTTTTTAAAATCTCAAAGCTTTTGTTTAAAGAGATTCCCATCAAAGGAATTTGTATCAAAAAGAAAATGAATAAAGCTGAAATGTAATTAGAATCAATAAGAAAATATCAGAGCTTGAAGAACATCAATAAATCCTTAGTAAAAATAGCATTATACAGATGAAAAAAGAGTCAGGGGTCAAAAAACTTAATCGATTTGTCTAAGGTCATGTTACTTGTCAACTCATTTCCAAGACCAGTGTTTCTCCAAATAGAGATTAATGAAAAGAAGAAAGAAAAAGAAGAAAAAGCAGATCTCCACTTGTTTTTTTTTCACCTGGAGTTCCTGATTCATTTGGTGTGGAATGGAGCATTCAAATTTCCTGTTTCCTTGGCTAACAGCAGAAAATTATTAAATGGAAGAAAATAAGATGTGAACTGAAGTGGTAGAAAAAAGTAAATGAAAAAAAAAAAAAACAGAACAGGAGACTTTGTTTTCGGCAGTTTTTAAATTATACATATAGCTCCCTCAGCAGCCACATTGAGGAGGGCTGGCTGGGTCTTTCTCCATTCTTTGGGTGAGTATATTTCAAAATATGCTTAAGAGACTATCACATCCAAATCTCCAGAGAGGAGATCGTAGCTAGTCCCAGGCTTTTTTAAATGTAACTTAGTAAAAATCTCTATGAATAGTTCCCCAAATTCTGCATTTTTAACAAGCTCCCTGCTTATGGAGCTGTCTCCTTGAGTGCAGGAAGGACAGGCTGTTTTACTTTATAACTGGGACACCAAGTACAGATCCTGGTTCATAGGAAGTGCCTAGAAAACACATGATTGGTAAATAGTTAAATTGAATTAATAACTATAATAAGCAGTAAAACTTAATAAATGCTAGTTTTTTTTTAAGTTGTATATATCTACTACTAGATATAAATTTTGGTTGGTGGTGGTCTTCATTTACCAACGTTTTGGTTTTTACACTTTTCCAAAAAATGTCAATTGCTATTCTGTACTCTATACAATCAGAAGGAAGTCAGTTTGAGCACATAAAAATGACATAATATTCTGCAGTATCTAGAATACACAGCTTGATACTTCAGATTTATTTTTATCTTTAAAAGATATTAATAAAATAATTTATAAAAATGGAGAGATTTTAATAATTGAAACAAAAATACTAATTATAAGACTAAACATGTAATGTAGCTGTAGGTTGAAATAAACTTGAAACACTCTAGTTGTCTGCATACCTTTTACTTTCCCCAAGAACTATTTCTGCAAAATATTCACTAGCCTGCAGAGATAACTCACGTAGACTATGTTATTAATATGCAATCTTCCTTCCTGAAACAGTTTACATATACAGTATACAGCATCTGGACCTTGTAATTGAATTTCCAAAGTTTGCTGTGGTTTGGGAGCTGCATATGGGTCAGTAATCATTATCCAGATACCATCATTTATAGTACACATACATAAGAATGGGTGTGAAGCAGTGATAGGAACAAGTTTTGAGTGATCTCAAATATAATCCACCTGACTTAATACTTGTTACATGAGTATTTGGTGAGTGAAAAAACTGTTAGGAAGATGTGGAACTTTTAAATAATATGACTCTCATACCTCATTGAACGTTTTGGATTTTTTTAGAAGAGGGAAGAACATTAATTTTATAGTCAGCAACAACACATTGCATGCCTCCTACAAATTGAGCATCATAATATCTGGAGAAAAATAAATGTCATGAGCCCTAATCTGTAATTTCTAGCAAACTACTTGGCCCATGTTCTCATTTGTCAATATCTGTAGTCTCCAACCTTAATTATGTACTGTTCAATAACCTGCTTACTTGCTTACTTTAGTATAGTGTCTTATCTAAAGTTTCATCCTCTGGGTGTTAATCTATCACTGGCAACAGTTTCAACCATAATTTTTTGACTCTTGATCACAACTCACTCATATGACCCAGTGAAACAAATTACAGTGTTCTCTTTGCATTGATTTGACTTCCGGGCCTTTGTAAATCTTACTTCTCTAATTAGGCTGTAAAAAGAAACTGCAATATACAGATTCATGAAATAGAATCAGGACAGGGGAAACATTTTTAACAGTTTTGAAGCCCAAGGGGATTTTAGAACTGTCACTGTGATGTGTTGGGTTTAAAAATTCAACGGTCTATACTAAAATAAATAGGCTTATGACAACACAGTTCCTGCTCTAGGCATCTCAGAGTCACCGTAGTTTTGTTTATTTGGAAATGCATAAATATACTGGAAATAAAAAATTATATTACATTTTCATATTACAATATTAAACATTCTATTTTCATTCCTACAACTACTGTTCCATTTCATGTCCTAATCATTGCTTGTCTGTATAATTTCAACAATTTCTCAAATGGATTCTATTACTAGGAATCCGTCCTTTGTCAGATGACTTTCCTAGAAAACAATATCTATTTTATGTGACTTTAGTATTTCAGAATCACATGGTTTCCTCATATCTACTCAGTTGTTTTAAAACTAGTGAATGTATTCATTCTACAAAGGCAATATCACATAAAACTTTGTTATATTTTAAGAAGCATGGAGACTTCTATTTATTGCCATGATAGAATAATTGGTACTGGAATAACCCTCCATGGATGAACAAATATTAAACTGAATGATTGAACAACCACTGGACTATTTGTAAAGATCTAAAATATTGTGCCACTTTCTGATAAAATGTGCATTTACATATATATTATTCTTCAGAAATGTATCAATAGCATTTTTCCTTGGGTATGTGTAAATAAAATGTTAGCTATTTTCTAGTTTAAAAAATGATTTTTATAACTAGTGATTATTTATTTTATATTTAAGTGTAATGAAATTTCCATTTATTCCTAAATGTTAATTATTTTAATCTCTCCAAATATAAGTTTCCTAAAAACAGCCATCTTGATTGTCTTGTATTCTTATATATTCTCATAACGTCGTCCAATACTTGGCATTCTTTACATACTCAAAACATATATGCTGAGTTTTTGAAAGGATGCATACTTATTAATTTTTTTGTCAAATACTCATCCATGTTACAGGTTAAACAGCTTTCCTTTGAAGATTTTTTAATAAATACATTAATCAAAATCACCATATTTGCATACATATTTTACAGTAGACATGATAGAAATTGTAAATGGCTTGGTCATATATATTAATATTACTTACATTAAAGCTATGTTAGCCTTCAGTTACTTTGCATCGTCTTCTGGTAAGATAAGTGGCAAGATATTTAAATCAAGTAAATGGAGAAAAGACACTAACATTATTTTATAGAAGAATACACTTGGCAGATGCAAGTTAAGCAAAATAAGACTTGAGATTTGGTGAAGGGTCTTTAAAATGATAATGGAAAAAGTGCATACTATGAAAAAATACTCATGAATTTCAAAACTTTTGCACAGTAATAAACTTGTACTAACTTTTTATAACATGTTTGAACAGTATCTAGTTTGAGGCATTAAGAAGAAAAAGGTATCAGTTTGAAAAGAGCCCCTAGAAAAGTAACATGTATTCTATTCAAATGAAGGAAGAACCAATACCAAATTTATGGTGAAGGTTGCATAGAAAAATAATGAGTCACTGATGCTTTATGACAAGTTTAGGAGGACAATAACCTAGAGAAATGAGCAGTGTACAAGTGGTTAACTTGTTTTAAGAAGGGACAAGACAATGTTGAAGCCCACAGCGTCAGAACATCTACATCAACTTGCTAGAAGGAATTTGGATGGTATCTGTGAACAAAGCATAAAAAATCACTGTCGTCATGAAACTTAACTCCTGCTAATGGAAAATATGCAACAAATGATAAATAGATATAATAAATTACATATTATGCTGAGGATGCTAAGTATTTTGGGGGAAATGAAACAAGGAAAGTGAGTTTAGAAATAATAGAGAGGAAAGTTAACAATTATAAAGAGGATTGGGAGGTAGAGTGATATTTTAACCATAAGAAGAGAGTTTATTAAGAGATTGAAGAAGATTTTGGTCACATGGTTCTCTTGGTAAGGGGCATTTAAGCAAAGGAAAAAAACCTGTGCAAAGCCCCATGACACAGCTAATTTGACATGTTCAAGGATCAGTAAGAAGGCCCGGGAGGGTATAAGGCAGTGAGGGAGGAACAGAGGAGTAGATTAGAAGAGAAAAATATTGATATTTAACAAAGATGTTTCATATTTGATCATGTTTGTCATATGTTTCACAAAGAATCATGTAGAGACTATAGTCTCTAGATTTTCTAATTCAAATCTAAAAGAATACATTATTACAATTAAGAAAAATTAATTTCACAATAATAATGGAAGGTGCAGTGTGTCTTGTTCAGTTGACAAATTCAGAACCGAAAGAAAATGGAAAAATTCAGGTATTCTCATTCACATTTTATGTAAGAGAACTTCATCTCATAGCTTTTAATGACAAAATAAGATGTTACCATAATATAGCACTTTTAGGTGTTTTTAAAAGAAGTATATTCTATCCATGACACTAATAGCCCACAACTCACAATTGGTAGCAGAAGGTAGGACGTTGCTTTTTTTTAAAATCCAAATCTCTAATCTCTCAGGGTATTTCTAAAAGAAGAGCGATTTGATTCTTTAGTTTTGTGAAAGTGAAAGCCCCATAACCTTTTATGGACCAAGTGGTTCATCACATTTGATCTGTTGAGCTATAAAAGCATGAAACTTCAATATGAACATGACACAACTCTTACCATTTATTCTTTTGTTCCATGTGGCCACAGCTTTCAGCTCTCAAAAGCACTTCTTTATATCATTTTTTGAAGTTGGTACCTTTAATGAAAAGGTTTTCTCAATGTCCATGAATTTTGCAACTACTATACATCAGGTGACAGCTTAACAGTAAAGAGCTTTAAAAACATTGCTTCACTTCATTTTCCATAAAATTTAAGTATACAGAACAAAATAAAAACACTATTATAGCGAAGGCACCAGAAAAAGACTATCAGTACTTGAATATTTATGATATAATCAGTAATATGTAAAATACATATGTACATATATATATTTATATTCAGCAGCTAGTTTACACTACCTCTCTATCAATCCCTCCACCCACCTCTCCCTCTTTCAAGTTGTTTCATATTTTGCAGCTCTGTTGCCTGGTGCATAAACATTTAGGATAGCTATGTTTTTTGAAGGACTGTCCCATTTATATTAGTATAATATCCCTCAATACCTCTGGTAATTTTATTTGCTATGAAGACTACTTTTTCTGATATGAATACATCCACTCCTGTTTTAAAAACGTATTATTTGCATGATATATGTTTCATCATTTCACTTTCAACCTTCCTATATTTCCATATTTGAAGTGCTTTTCTCAGGGGCATGTAGTTGGGATATGTGTTTAAATTGACTTTGCTAATCACTTTTAATTGGTGTATTTAGAACATTTACATATAGTTATTAATATTTTAGGGCTTATTTTTGCCTTTTTGTTTGTGTTGCTGTTTGTTTCATAGTTTTCTTCTGATTTCATTTACCTATCTAGTTCTGGGTTATTTGAACATTTGTTAAATTTTAATTTTGATTTATTTGTAGTGTTTATGAGAGTATGTATTTATTTCTGTAGGTTTTCCTTTTAGTCATATTTATGTAGATTATTACCATCTACTGCTATTCATTTTACTGGATCAATTGAAATACCAAAATCTTACTTCTCTTTATGTCTCTTAACCTTCTCTAATTTATAATATAGTTGTGTTAAATTTTTCTTCTGTATTCTACAGTTACTGTAGAGAATTCTATGGGAGTTTTGAATGTAGATCTTTTTCTTTTTTCTTCTAGAAATGTTACTGTTTTCTTTCATGCACTAAATTCTCATCATTATGAGTGTTTTCTGAGGTATAACTTTTATACATGTAATGTATAGAATGTATAGATATAATGGTTTATGTATAAAAGTTACATATATAATATGTATTATATAATATGTATTATTTATGTATTATGTATTATTATATATGTGTGCTTGTGTGTGTGTGTGTATGTATATAATAGGGTCCCAGCGGCCTCATCAACCTGGCAACTATGCAACTTTTAAAAAAAATGTCAATAATGTTTAACCCTGTTTTTACAAGTATCTCATTTTAGGGCTCTTAAACATAGGTAAGTTCTTTACTGCTTTGAATGAAATACAATGAAAGTGACATTTGCCAATATCAGGCATCTGGCCTTCCACTGGCACTTTCCACATTCTAACTTTCTAGGAACACTCACTCATAGGGAATCTATGTTAGTCTGTTATCACACTGCTGTAAGGAACTACCTGAGACTGAGTAACTTATGAAGAAAAGAGGTTTAATTGACTCACTTCTACAGGCTGTACAGGAAGGCTGGGGAACCTCAGAAAACTTACAATCAGGGAGGAAGGCAAAGGGGAAGCAAGCACATCTTACCATGGCATAGCAGGAGAGAGAGGGAAGGGGGAAGTGCTACCACTTTTAAACAAGCAGATATCTTGAGAATTCCATCATGAGAACAGCAAGGGCAAGTCCTCCCCCATGATTCAGTCACCTTCCACCAGCCCCCTCCTTCAACATGAGAGGATTACAATTCACCATGAGATTTGGGTGGGGATGCAGAGCCGAACCATATCAGAAGCCAACCAACAAGTACCAAATCCAGCTTTCCTGAAGTTAACAAGTTTGACAAAGACTAAGCTGTAGTAAAAAGTACAGCAAAATTGAAAAGATTATCAGATGCAATGATAAGATTAACATCAGATTACATATTCATGTAACTCTTATTCATCAAAAAATGTTTAATTAGAGAAAATGGGATAGTATTAAAATTTTATATTATAATTTGTGGAAATGTTGCTGTATTAGAATAATACCTAGATAATGAATGAAAAATACAGGTTATGGCTATGAAGCCTTTATTTTGCAATAATCTATTTGAAATAAACAGCAAAATTCTTCCTCATTTTCTTTATCATAAGAGCATTCATTATTTTGTGTGAAAAATTTTTCTTTCATTAGTATTGTAAATGATAACTTTATTTTTTCTAGTATATGATTTTAGTTTACTTGTGCTATTTTATTTTTTAAATTAATACATTTCTAGATAAATTTAATTTTAGGTTTTTTGATACTGATTACTTTTTAATATTTCATGATTTTTATAAGTGTAAATAGAAATAATAGTCACCTTAAATTTTACTTCACAATACTTTATTATTGGATTATTATCCTTTACAATTGTATGCCTTGCAACTGTTTTTATTAAACGCTCTTTTCTTTATTTGTATTAAAAACATATAATTTATCTGCAGTATACAAAGGTTTATGTGTATATACATAGTTTTAATCCTGCTGATAACTTAAATCCATTACATCATTGCTAATTGACATATTTTGTCTTTGTCAAATTGTTTCTATGGTCACATATGAAAGTAGACACATCAAATATTTTAAATATGATTTATGCTTTTAAAGTTCTTATTTTATGAGTATTAACTTCGGCTAATTCAATACAATATCCTTTGGTATGTTAAGTTTTATTGTTATAAATTAAGGATGAATTATTCTGTTTATAATTACATAATACATCCTTGCTTTAGTAATTAATAACCTTTGCTCTATATGAATGCCCTCATACTAATCCATTTTATTACATAATATGTATACATTAAAAAATTTATGCAACACACATGTGAACCTTAAAGCACAATAATTAAAAAAAAAAGTTTCAGGAATCAACTACTCAACCCATCAAGCAGAAGGCCAATTGTATTGCTATATGGATTTTTGTTTCTTTTTACTGTATCCTAAGGTTTTCCTCAATCCCAGGTTAACCAATAACCTGAATATATACATATATATGTATATATATATGCAGAAATTTTTTAGATTTAAAAATGTTTAATCACAAATGTAAAGTTCCTAAAATGCATAATATATATGCATATGGGTATATTCATCTGCATTTATTTGTGTACATATTTAGGTGTTTATTTTTTTTATAATTTTGCTGACAAAAGTTATGCTATAAAGTCTTACAGCGTTCTTTTTCATTCATATATTTTATTTCTGAGATGTGTTCTATAACCATATTTTCTCTGATCTGTAGTATTTCATTAGCAAATATACTACATTGTATACAGCCAGTCAGTCTTCTGAACCATTTTTTTCTCTCCCACTTAACTACAATCCCATTCTTATGGAAACACTGGTGGTGACGTACAAGAGTTCTCAAAGATATATGACTCTAACAGTGAAATTACTGCTTTTGGGAGTTTATGGGTATTTAACTTTATATGGCTGTCAAGTTGTTAATGTACTTGTATCAATTTAAAAGCCTAGTAAGAGCAATAAAACTGATGAAAATCTTACTAATGCTTGATATTTATTAGTAAGCTTCTTAATTGTTGTCAATTTGATATGAAACATCTCATTTTGGTCCTAATTTACATTTTCATGATTACTAATTATATTTATATAAGTTATTCCTAATTACTTTTCTATGAAAACCCGTTGCCTATAATTTTGAAGTTGTCTATAGTTTTCTTAGGAATAATTAACACTTATCTATATATTATTGTGATTTTTTGTTTTTAGAATTCAAATAAATTTCCCAGATTATGAATTCTCTTTCATTCTCTGTGGGATTTTTTCTTCTAATTTTTACTTCTAATTTTTTCTTCAAATTTTTATTGTGGAGATATTTCATACACACCAAGTTAGAGGTTTACTAAGACTCATGTGCCTATGCCTTACTTGCAATGTTCTCAACATTTTGCCAATAGTGTTTCATTTTACTCTGTAGTTTTTTATGTTTACTTTGAAGATCATAAATCACTGCAATGCTGCAGTACTGTAAATAGCTCACTTATCATCTCTGAAGAAGGATTTGTTTTTATGATTACCACATTGCCATTGTGAAACCACAGCAAATTAAGAATTTTTTTTTTGGTGTCATCTACTAGCCACTAATTATGCTCTTTTGCTGCCAGTATTTTTTCTTTTTGTATGCAGTTGGTTCCTGCAAAACTTCACCCAATCATCACCTGGCAAATTATGATACACATTTCAAAGTAAATATTTATTACACTGAGAATAAATCCCTTGGCTCCAAAATCATGTTAGGTGCCCTTTCTATACAGTGTAATAGCAATACCCACTTCTTCCTTTGCATATATATTCCCAGCCTGCAACTGTCTTGTTACATATGTATCTTCGGAAGTGCACTATAAAAGCTTTATTTACCAATTTATTGCTTATTCTTAGTGGAGAAATTGCATACGGTCATTACTCAATATGAATGAATAAAATACATAAAATAATTAATATTTTTGGAAAACTTTTAATCATAGATACTACTTTTTCATATTTCCACGGTGCCAAACACAGTTCTTAGCTCTTTCTATATCAGAAAAAATAAACAAGCTTTTCAATTCTTCACTTTTTATAATATAGGAAAATATTTTAACATCTCTAATGTTAAATATTTTGACCAAAGTTAAGCATGCATCTTGCGGAACATACAATTAATATTTATGTTGCTATGAAAATATTTTGTTGGCCAAAATATCAACTATAATAAGCACATATAACTGCAACAGTTATAAATGGAATATATTTTAGTTTGGCTCAGCATTCAGATTTAACATTTGCAAGTGTTGTGAACATGGTAGCTTGCTTAAGAACTGGAAACTATGCAATAATATATCCTTTACTTATCTTCAGGTATGCAGTATGTCCAAATGCTCTCAGGGAACCTCACAAAATTTACTTCCCTTTGCCCCAGGGTAATACCTTTCATTTATGTGTGTATATATATATTTATATTTAAGTATAGATTTTGTGTATATATTTTATATATTTATATACATATATATGTATATATATTTATATATTATGTGTATATATATTTATGTATATATGTATATTATGTAATGTATATATATATTTATATTCTTCCATCTATATTTACTTAAGTAGGTAGACAGTATTTCATTCTTACCCCTAAATATTTTATTTACACAAGACTTTATGATAACTTAGGCAACAGAAATAAAACAAAAACAGCTTACAGTGTTTTTCCCAAGGCAAGCAGAAGACTCATAATATTGTGAAAGCAGTAAACTTTAAGAAGAGGATAATTTCTGTGCATGTGTATGTAAGCAGCTCATGTAAATGATTGTTTTCACCTTTGAATTAAACTGGCCCTAATCCCAACTCATCTAGCAATTAGTTGATATAAACGTAAAATAGGTTTTTTTTTTTGGTTTTTTTCTGTTTTTTGTTTTTCACCCAGGCTGGAGTGCTGTGGCATGATCTCGGCTCACCGAACCTCCGCCTCCCGGGTTCAAGCGATTCTCCTGCCTCAGCCTCCCAAGTAGCTGAAACTACAGGCACATGCCACCACAACTGGCTAATTTTTTATATTTTTAGTAGAGACGGGGTTTCACCGTGTTAGCCAGGATGGTCTCGATCTCCTGACCTCGTGATCCGCCCGCCTCGGCCTCCCAAAGTGCTAGGATTACAGGCGTGAGCCATGGCACCCAGCGTTTTATGTTGTTGTTTGTTTGTTTGTTTGTTTTTAGGCTACACCATTCTTGGAGTAAAAATAGGTAACTAAAAACAATTACAAAAGTATTTATTAGACTCCAGTCTATTACTATGAAAATTCAGCCTTACATAAATTCCACACTGATAACACGAAGAGTACCCAAAGAACATTCCCCACATGTATGTTTGTTTGTTTTGGTGGGCCCTCGTAGAAGACTAAACATGTTCTGAGGACTGACAATTGGGACACTCTTTTCACCAACTATTTGCATTTTGTACTACTGCAAATGATTAGTAGCTCTCTATTCTACCTGACATCTGAAGTAGCATTTAACATCCTCTGTTCTTCTCAACGATACTCTACAAATGATACTCAAATAAAGATTATTTTTTTCCCTGTGGATTTCACTGGTGTTGCAGAAGTTACTGTTACATATATTGATGAGTTGTATCATCACACAGTAGTCTGCCACATAATGTATTTTCATGTTACTCATTTTAGAAAGACTTCCTTGCTCTAGATGTATTTAAGCTCAAGTGTATAAAACTAATAGAGTCATTCCTGGTGGCTCGGGGAAAGAAAAAGAGATATGGAAATGCTGAAGTTGACAGACACTATATATTTTATTTAGAGAATGAACAGGACAAATCTGCTGTAAAATACACACATACTTTTTAAATACCGAAATTGTGCCAGTACTGTTAAGAGAAAAATATGTTTTTAAGAACTCAACAAACAATCAAATGCCACTGTATTCTAGATAATATGGCATAGACTCAGTCATTTCTGTAGTATCCACATCATGTCCTTCGAGAATCCGACAGTTAGATAATATCAAATGAAAATACACTCTTTATTCAACAGGATCAACTAAAGGGGTGTGGGGGAAAGGGGTTGATCAGTGTATGCAACAGTGAAGCAGTTGGAATTTCATAGAAAGAATATACTCCCAGGGCAGAAGGAGATTTGAACGTTGTATCTACAAAGGAGAAAGTCTTATGATGGCAGGCTTGCAGGCTTTGTTACATTGAGAATATAAAAAGGAATGAATTTAAAAGTTTTAGTCAAACTGCCTTAGAAAAATAGAGATACTCTGGCCTGTACTTAATGTAACACTTCTTGGCATCCCTCAAAATTTTGGTAAGATATCTAAGTCTCTCAAATCTTAGTGACTGAAATTATCATAAAAATTAGAGCACAAGAGAGTCATGATGTCTTATTGTGATCAGCAGGACACATATCGGGAAGCTCATTGTTAAGGAGAGTCCTTCAGAGAAGATAGGCAAAAAAGAAGTACACAGCAGATAAAATCTTTTCAGTAGAGCAAAACTCGGGGAAAATTGAAGTAAATGAAAATTGATCCGTGCCTTAAGGTTTTAAAAAATTAGTATTGAACAAATTAATAGATCGTTTTCTGACTTTTCTGATTTCTCTTCGATATTTGATAACCTATTCTTGAAAATTGCTCTCTTCTTGATTTCCATAATACTGATCTCCACTAGTTTTTCTCCTTTGTTATTACTTTTTATTGGCAGAAGGAGCCGTTGAGACTCTGGATTTGATAGTAGATGAGACAAAAAAAAAAAAAAAAAAAAAGGCAGAGTACCTGAATTGTTTGGTTTCTTGGTTGCTGGTAGAAAAAAGTGTAATGAGCTCCCCCACCCTACACAAAATCTGTTGGACAGCCTGGACCAGCTGCTTCCATTTCCTTTCCTCTGTCCGCACCATAAATACTAGTATTCTTCAGTGTTTGGCTATATTCTCTTTTCTTCTATATTTTATACTTCACTGGGCAATTGTATCAACTTTAATTTAATTTACCCCACTATTATATTAATAGTAACTCCTAAATCTTCCTTACTAGCACAGATGGCATCTTTTTATTTGTACACACCCAAACAATAATAGATCTTGACAATCAGATGTTGTACAGGACGCTGATATTTAACACGCCTAAAATTCAGTTCATAAATTTCTTCTAAGAAAGTTGTAATAAAAATGCTAAGAAAAGTTAAAACTACTGATATTGGATTAGGAGAATTTTATGAGGAAGTATTTTTGTGGTTTCTCCATGTATTAAACTGTACATATGCTAATTGATTTTTTGTGTGCCAGGTAATTATCTTAGTAGGAATATAAGGTGCAGAAATGACAGAGTCCTTACAGAGCTGGCATTCTTATCAGCACAAAAATAACTTATCTAGAAACAAATAAGTATACAACAAATTTCTAAGAGTAAAAGATAATGTGTGTTAGGGATAGGGAAGTAGAGTTGGGACAGGGATATTTTAGATAGCATCATCCGAAAGGACCTCTCCGAGATCTTTTGAAACGAGAAATGGGTAAGGTAAAGAAGAAAATTATGTCAAGCTTCACAGGAAGAGTAAGGCACATTTTCCTAAGTAAATGCATTTTCCAATTTAGTAGTAAAATTATATGTTGTCTAGATAATTCTTTTTAATAAATATGGAGAAATACTGCACATGAGTGTTTTACTCTGAGGACATATGCACTGTATTTAAGGTTAAGGAAACACTGGCTCAAAAATAGATATACACTCACATGGAAAAAAAGTAAAATAGATTTGAGACAATGAATTGTTTAACTATTATCTCAATTAGATAATCACATTTGCACATCTTAATGAAGTTAAATATTCACCTTTAAATAAAAGAGTTTTTTTAAAACTAATAAATATAGTGCAAAAAAATTGTGGACTTGAAAGTGAATTAGGTTTCAATTTTGACATAACAGGAAACTTCCTTTGTCATTTTTAGTGTTGTGTTTATATAGCTTACACATTTTCTGCAAATACATTAGACTCAAATATTGACATTAATTGTCATATTCAACACGGTCAACTTAAAATATGAGATACAGGATAAATATTTTATGTGAGTCAATAACTATGTTCATTTCCCAATGCTTGAGAAAAAAATTCAGGCACCAGTTATTACCTATTACAGTGGATGATGTGAAAACCTACAGAAAATTCTTCTGCAGTACAAACTTTTTGAAAGTTTATCAAGATTATCTCTAAAATGATACAATAATAATTTTCTTCATGGAAGAATAACAATATTTAAATTAACAAGGAAGCTTGAAAATTTTAAGTACAGATAGATTATCAGTTATAAATGGTGTGAACTGATAAATGTTATTTGTATAAAACCAGAAACAATAAAGCATTTTTATCTTCTGTAATCTCAAAATTCATGGAAGTCAACTCTCATTTTAAAACAATACGTGTATACAGTCCTAATATTTTGCATATGTATATTTTAGGTTGACAGCCTATGGAAATGCTTACTTATGCATAGTATATGAATTTCTAGTAATCATTTATTTTAAAGAAATATGAATAAGTGTGCATTAGGTGCAAAACTGACGTTTACCTCCAAATAATTTAGATTAGTAATTTGCTCCAGAATGGTTCACCTATTTTTGCTAAGAGAACGTTTAGATCTAGTTTTCTAATTACAAATAAGTCAATATTACACCCTCACCTTATATTTAATGTTTGTGTTTAAAACTTTTTCCTTATCCTTGAAGATAGATAATCCAATTATGGATATAATCTTTACAATATATCTGGAATGTTCACTTTATTTACATTTGGAAGCAATGTCTTTTAAAATGACACAATCATGTATAAAATGATCTGAAAATTAATTGGAATTGATAATGCACTTAAAAATTTTAATTACACGCTACTATCTTATTAAAAATTAAACTTATGATTATGTAAAAGTGAATAAACCCTTGAGAAACTCAAGACCATGTGAATATTATTTCAGGCAGGTTGGATAAAGAAATTTCTTATGATTGTATGTCTTTCATTAGTACATGACCCAAAAATTAAAAATATATATTTTCATACATTATGTTTTCAGTTTTAAATCAGGAATAAAACATGATGAATGATAAATAGTTAGGTATTTTTGATATATTTAAAAATCAGTAAATTCTATATTGTAGTAAATATGCTAAATATTCCTTTTAGTCAATCTGATGTATTCAAGACAATGGAAATTTTGAATTATAACATCAAAATGTCACTTTTATCATTTTAATATTTTTACTGAAGTGTCAAAATAAAAAATTATTGGGAGATGAAAAGTTTTAATAAATATAATTAAAATGATTCATGCAATAATATTTAATACTTTGTGCCACCACATATAATGTATGATTGCATAAGTTTAAATATTCCAAAGCTTTATACAATTATGTAAATTAGATGTGACATTATTTTATCATTAATAAAAACATATAGTGAATTTTAAATTTCAGTGCCTTCAAGCTATTAAGTGGCAGAATCTGTAAACAAGGTATAACTTTCTCATTAAATTTACTCTATATCACATTGAATCTGAGATCAGATTATATAAAAAACACAAAGTAATACCATAACTTTCAAGTCAAAACAGTATTTCAACTTTATAAAGATGGATGACGTACAAGAAGAGAAAACTCCTTAAAATTATATATCAAACATCTAACGTTTAGATTTTATTCAACACTAAGGAGACTTTTTTATTTTTTGGTATGTGTGATTTCACTTTATTTACAGAAATTTTTGATACATAAGTGAAATAATTTTACTTTATAAGAGAAAATTTGTTATCTCCTTTTTTCAAATATATGCTTAGATTAATACTGTTTGATATATAAAGCTTGATATCCATAGAGTGTTTCAAGAAGATTGCCTCGATGTAAATGAAGTACATATAAAATGTATATCAAACTACTGACTTCCAAAAACAAATATAATGGTTGTAATATAAAAACATAATTTTGAATCCTGAAATTCTGGAAACAATTTGTAATTTATTTTTAGTACAATTAGTTCCTAAACTGTAAATTAAAATAATAATTGATAAATTATAAATACTTATAAATTATAACTAAATTGATACATTTTAAAACAAATATCCAGTTTATTTGACAACATTTATATTGGGTAATTAACAAAATTTTTTCACTGTAATATGAAGCCATTTTCTCAAAATTATAAGTGAGATCTCAATACACCCAGTTCACATTTTATTACCTCCTTCTTTAGAGTATTTCCCAATATATAGCTCTTTACAATTTTATAATATTTTTACATGTCTTTTTATGGTGTGGTTGGATGAGTCCACTATTTGTTTATGTACAAAGAGTTCAGCATGCAGTTTCTGCCACTTAATAACTGTTTAATCTTAAACTAGTTTTTATGCTTTCACCTCTAAGTATTATGGGAAAAATAATTTCTAGGGGAGGTTTGTTAAAATGTTAACAATGCATTATTATTTTGGTCCTCCTATGTTTGTGTATATAGGCATTGCATACATAGGAGAAGGATAACATGAAAATTCAAAACAAACATATAAAGAGACATGGTAAATATCTAGCTTACAAAAAAACTTGTCATGTTTTTGAATTTCTATATGCAAAAAGTTATGACATATTTAAAGTCTAAACAAATATTAGAGACATAGGATGGTTTAAGAAAACCAAAACTCTTACCTGAATAGATAAAAATAAAGGCCATAAATCATAATAACAACAAAAAACACAAATGCAGAGAAGTAAGATAATACTGTAACTGGTATTAACACTGAGAACATCTGTTGAACACTTTTGGCCTAGAACTGAATCTTAGTGGGTATATATATATATTTTTTTCCTTTTCTTTCTTTTTTTTTTTTTTTTTTTGCACAAATTGAGAGATAAACTACCAAACCTGGAACCTATGAAGGGCGAAAGGTTTGTTTAGAGACGAGACCCCACAGGGAATGATCTCCTGAGTGCACAGAAATGCCCACTTGTTAACAAAAACAAAAGATAATGTATTTGCCCATATTGACAATAATATTGAGTAGAAATCGAAAATAAAAGCTAAAAGTCTCCACTAAGTTTCTAGAGACACAATCTAATTGTTACCGGTGGAGCGTGTCCGGATCCTTGGCGTTTTGAACAAAGAACTGGACAAAATGCGCAAACAAAGCAAGGAAAGAATGAAGCAACAAAAGCAGAGATTTACTGAAAATGAAAGTACACTCTACAGGGTAGGAGCTGGCCTGAGAAAAGGTGCTCAAGAGCCCGATTACAGAGTTTTCTGAGGAAACCCTCTGGTGGTTTCCCATTGGTTACTTGGTGTACACCCTATGTAAATGAAGTCAAAGCCCACATCAGAATGATTGTTTCTCAGAATTGTTGAAAAACGCCAATCCTCAGATTTGGGCCTGGGGCCAAATAAATTAAAAACCAACCTATAACTATCACTCTAAAATAAGTCAAAATTTAAAAAATAAACTATGAAAATTGATGTAAAATACCCAAAGGACTATAAATCATGCTGCTATAAAGACACATGCACACGTATGTTTATTGCGGCATTATTCACAATAGCAAAGACTTGGAACCAACCCAAATGTCCAACAATGATAGACTGGATTAAGAAAATGTGGCACATATACACCATGGAATACTATGCAGCCATAAAAAATGATCAGTTCATGTCCTTTGTAGGGACATGGATGAAATTGGAAACCATCATTCTCAGTAAACTATCGCAAGAACAAAAAACCAAACACCGCATATTCTCACTCATAGGTGGGAATTGAACAATGAGATCACATGGACACAGGAAGGGGAATATCACACTCTGGGGACTGTTGTGGGGTGGGGGGAGGGGGGAGGGATAGCATTGGGAGATATACCACCAGCATGGCACATGTATACATATGTAACTAACCTGCACAATGTGCACATGTACCCTAAAACTTAAAGTATAATAAAAAAAAAAAAAAAAAAAGAAAATTGATGTAAAATAAAGCAAAATATAAAATTATAGAAATAGATGAAAATATTAACTATTTTAAAAATATTAATGGTAAAAATGCCTTAAAAATTCCCTCTAAGAAAAAAAAATTGCCAATTGAGTTTCATGCCTAAAGACAGTTTCACAGCTGAAGACTATGAGACAGGCTAAGGTAAGAGAATTGTCTGAGCCCAGAAGGTTATGCCCAACGTGGACAATCTAGCAAGACCCTGTATCTAAAATAAACAAAAAAATTATCGGACTAAGTAAAAAAAAAAATCCAAATTTACACTATTTAAAAAAAAACTTTCTAATGCTTAAAGATGGTCAAAAGTAAAATAAGTTTAAGGCAAAACAATTATGAGAACAAACCAAAACAAAACCTGTAACTCAAGATCAAGACCAATACAGACTCAAAAAGTTTTAGTACATATTAGATATATTTGTTTTAAATTTACAGTAATAAAAGAGCTTAAAAATATACAAAGCAAAAATGATAGAACAAGGATAGCTATGTCAATGACAGACTAAATGCATACATAGTTCAATATATGTATACACATTTTAACAACAAAATTAATACGTTTAAGCTGAATAAAATACATAGAATGCAGCCTGTATTAGTCTGTTTTCACAATACTACAAAGAACTATCTGAGATTGGGTAATTTATGAAGAAAAGAGGTTTAACTGACTCACAGTTTTGCATGGCTGGGGAGGCCTCAGGAAACCTACAATCATGGTGGAAGGCAAAGGGGAAGCAAGGCACATCTTCCCACAGAGGCAAGAGAAAGAGAAACAGTGAAGGGGGAAGTGCCACAATTCTAAACCATCAGATCTCCTGAGAACTCACTATCAGGAGAACAGCAAAGGGCAAATCTCCCCCCATGGTCCAATCACCTCCCACTTGGTCCCTCCCTCAACACCTGGGGATACAATTCGAGATGAGATTTGGGTGGGGACACAGAGCCAAACCATATCACAACCCTTCCAAACTAAAGCATATACATTGTTTCAGAAACCCATGATATATTTGGATAAGTAATCATGTGCTGGTCATGTCTTATTAAAAAATTAGTATTGTAGGCCTTATTTTTCAGCCATATTGTTATCACTATAGACATTAGTAACAATAGTAAAATAAGAAAAGACCCTCTGGCTCATAAAAATTTAATGAGCACATACAAAAATAATAATACAAATAAAATTCCTTAGAACTCAGTATGTAAATATTACTTCTTGAAACTTGTGAAAGGCAGCTAAAGAAGTACGTCTAAATTTGTATTACACAATATATGGTAATTAATTACAACAGATGGGATGAAAAAAATCATCATTACTAAGATGTCAAATTCCCCAGATTAATCTGTCAAATTTTACTGTATTTGGTGGAATATCATTATGTCATATCTCATTAAATGTCAATGACTTTCAACAAGATAAGAAGTTCTTGTTGATAGATTGATCATCTCCCAATAGGCAGCCTTAGTACTCCAGTTTTTCTTAGTGACTCACTGGCTACTTATTTTGGGCTGGGGATTACTATGATGAAGCTATATGGCCCTGGAAAGAAACAGATAACTATCTGAAAAACATGGTAGCATTTTATCCTGTTTAGCATTTTTCAAATTGTAATATTTTTATATGATATTAAAACGTAGCCTTCTCAAAAGTTAACATAACATACTAAAAGCCATTAAAATATCCTAATTTGGAAAACCAGACTAGTTTTAATTACCCATACAATTCTAAGGTTTATGACCTCTGAAGTAATATTCCACAACTGTTTTGTATTCAATCTGTAATTATTTCTGTGATGTCATAGGTAGAGTAGCTGATCCCCCTCCAAAAAATAAACAGCTTTCAAAACATTTGTTATTATTTATCATTGTCTATGCATGTATTCATTTTGTGCTGCTATTATGGAATACCTGAGACTATGTAAATTATAAACCACATAAATTTATTTCTCACCATTCTAAAGACCAGGAAGTCCAAGATGAAAGGGCTGGTAAAACTTTCAAGGGCCTTCTTGATGCATAATGCCATGGCAGAAAGCAAAAGGGTGAAGAAAGCTGGGTGTGGTGGCTCACACCTGTAATCCTAGCACTTTGTGAGGCTGAGGTGGGTGGATCACAATGTCAGGAGATCGAGACAATCCTGGCCAAAATGGTGAATCCCTGTCTCTTCTAAAAATAGAAAAATTAACTGGGTGTGGTGTCACGTGCCTGTAATCCCAGAAACTTGGGAGGCTGAGGCAGGAGAATCACTTGAACCAGGGAGTCAGAGGTTGCAGTGAGCAGATATCATGCCACTGCACTCCAGCCTGGCGACAGAGTGAGACTCCGTCTCAAAAAAAAAAAAAAAAAGGTGAAGAAAATAAATCCAAATTATTCTGTGTGTCATATTTAGTTAGATCTATCCTGTCCATATGATAAAAGAGCTGTAAGTAAAATTAAATCTAAATAAAACATGGTTTAAATAAATTTGACATTTTATTTTTAAGTGAAAGTATGCCAGTATATTTAGAACAGTTCCATGAGTATAAAACCCTTAAACTCTCCATAAAATTATATTCAACCACCATTTGACTGCAGTTTGTTGCTTAATAGTCTGAGAAAGGCTCTTCCACTTAAATATTGCACCTATTTTCTAGACCTGGGAAAAATAGTACATGACAGTCAATTAGGTATATTTAAAAGAGTATTCTAAAAATGCTTATCCAGTGCTTTTCGTTTATATTTCATTGGTATAACTATGTCTCCTAGTATTCTTGGCTACAATGGGCCCTGAGAGACACATTTTTTTAAGCTGGAAGATGGTTTTCTTTATGATAATTATGGTTATTTTACAGAAGACAAAAATGCAACTTAGGCTATTATCTGTGAATGTCACATGAATCCAGTGCATTTATTTGCCATTGCTTATTTATTGGTATAGGTCCTAACTTTGTGACTTACTCCTCTATACCAAAGTGAACAGTGAAGATGTTCTGTACCAAATCTCTCCATGGGAAACATTTATATTCTTATCCTACTTTAGTAACATCCCTTTTTGGAATAAACACACTCTGCAGAATAAAATGGAAGCCCTGCTAGAACTTTTTTTTCTTTCCCTAAAATCCCTATGATTCCCTAAAATCATAGTCAATTTTAAGAGACTATGTTAGGGTTCTCTAAGTGGACTTGATGATGAAGGGCTACTAGTAATGCCTGTCTTTATACTTTGTGGATCAGATAATGTCATACTGACTGAGAGAAATAAATATTCTGGTTACATGGGTTCCATGATACTTACATTAGTACCAAGGGCTGTTTCTCGAAAAGATCTAAAAAAGAATAGAGATTTCTTCAAAAATTTGATATACAGGCCAGGCGCAATGGCTCACTCCTGTAATCCCAGCACTTTGGGAGGCTGAGGTGGGCAGATCATGAAGTCAGGAGATGGAGACCATCCTGTCCAACGTGCTGAAACCTTGTCTCCACTAAAAATGCAAAAAAAATTATCTGGGAGTGGTGGCGCGCCCTGTACTCCAAGCTACTTGGGAGGCTGAGGCAGGAGAATCACTTGAACCCGGGAGGAAGAGGTTGCAGTGAGCTGAGATGGCACAACTACACTCCAGCCTGGGTGACAGAGCAAGACTCTGCATCAAAAAAAAAAAAAAAATCCTATATACAATGTCTATGCTCATTAATAAAATTCAAACTATTTCTAAACCATTGAATCACTTGCCCCAGCTACAAAGTCCCATATGAAAGAATCAAATGGCCAAATTTAAAGCAGAGGAACTTGCCCTGGATTTTAAGAATGTGGATTTTTTTTTTTTTTTTTTGAGATGGAGTCTCACTCTGTCACCCAGGCTGGAATGCAGTGGCACAGTCTTGGCTCACTGCAACCTCTGCCTCCCAGGTTGACACAATTCTCTGCCTCAGCCTCTCAAGTAGCTGGGATTAGAGGTGCCTGCCACCACGCCTGGCTAATTTTTGTCTTTTTAGAAGAGATGGGGTTTCACCATTTTGTCCATGCTGGTCTTGAACTTCTGACCTCATGATCCACCCGCCTCTGCCTCCCAAAGTTCTGGGATTACAGGCATGAGCCGCCAAGCCCGGCGGAATTTTTCTAAAAATGACTTTCTTAACTCACAATATATAAGTCCCTTAACCTCATAGGTAAGTCTTATTTTCCAGATATAAATGAAATTTCAATGTTGAGAAACAAAGGAGCATGACATAATGCAAGTATACAAGAATAGCTATCGAATTCATGCAAGATGAAATTTAGAGCAGAATATTATATAATTATTTTAAATAAAAGTAAAGGATATGACTTAGGGTGGTGGTCCATGGTACTTGATGAGTTGAGAGGTATTATTAACTCTCTTCAACTGTGATCGATTTTTCAGTAGGTTAATGACCAGTTTGAAGTATTTGAAGAATTAATTTCTCTTCGTAGTCTACAAGGAAAAAATTCAAGTGAAAATATTCCCACTTGAATTTTTTCAAATATGTCAAGTTAAAACTAATTTCGTACATCCAGAAATGGAATCTGCTAAGATGGTTTACAAATATTGGTGGTAAAAATGTATGTGCATCAAAAAGTACGTAATTGGAAAAATGTATAGTATGTGAAAATGCAAGGTATATAAAATCTTTTGTTATTCCCTATTACCAGCATATAGTTGAAGAAAATGTTTGAATCTATCACGTGAACTTCATTCATTCTTGTCTATGTAACCATTGTCAATTCTATAAATATTTTTATGGAAAATTGAAGAATCCTAACCTACCTGCATAATAATTAGGTCGTTTAGCAGTGGTAACATTTTATACTAATTATTTGGACAGATCGACATGATTGAAATTTTTCTAAAGAAGAATCACCCCAATCACTTCATTGAAAGGCTTTGAAATTAGCTTTTAGTGTAAATATTTGTAGATATTTATCAAAACTAATTCAAAAATTACAAAGCAAAATAGTGCTTATATGAAAAGTGTTGAATACTATAATGTAATTTCAACAACTAAACAATCATTTAGCAAAATGCCAATCTGCTGTACATTCTCTCTGTGCTTTCATAACTTATAACAAAAAGGTTGTTCTTCATTCCCATGCAAATTTGCAGTAAAATGTATTTTCTCTGAGTTCAAACTACAATTTCAGGACTGGTATTTGAAAATTGATGTAGCTATAAAAGAAAATTTAATATTTCAAAATGAATGTAATTATACAATTGAGAAACTCCTACCTAACCTTTAACTGGAAGTGACAACTGCAATATAATAATATAATGATATGCTAAAAGGCAAATATCAAGAGAAGAATCTAGTAGAATACCTTCCAAATGTTTTACGTGCTCAATTAAAATAATATGCTTATGAACTGATGTCAATATTTGGCGGTATCTCTGTGTTAAAAACAATATCAGGCCGGGCACAGTGGCTCATTCCTGTAATCCTAGCACTTTGGGAGGCCAAGGTAGGTGGATCACCTGAGGTCAGGAGTTTGAGACCAGCCTGGCCAGCATGGTGTAGACCCGTCTCTACTACAAATACAAAAATTACCTGGGTGTAGTGGTGCATGCCTGTAATCTCAGCTGCTCTGGAAGCTGAGGCAGGAGAATTACTGGAACCCGGGAGGCGGAGGCTGTAGTGAGTCGAAATTACACCACGGTACTCCAGCCTGGGCAACAGAGTGAGACTCCATGTAAAAAAAAAAAAAAAATCAAAGATAAAATATGTGAAATTTCATTATAGATGAGTATTAACAGATGAGCATTTGCAATCAATTTTGATGATAGGTAAAATAAACCCTGAATCTCAATTAAACAAAATGCTATTTCCCAATAAAGAATTCAGTTGTTTTTATCAGTAGATTCATATTATAAGTCTAATTATTATTATGTTTTTATTTTGGTCAACAAAAATATGGAAGTGTGTCTTCTTGTTTGATATATAAGCAGACATATGATATCCTCAATTTTGCCTTTTGGCCAGTGAAGCCTAAAACTTTTACTATCTGATATTTTACCAAAATAGTTTGCACCCTGCTTTGTCATTGACTGTTTGTCATAAATTATCAACTCGAGTGTTCTTGAGTAGAAAAAGTTTTACCTATCTTCTACTTAGGTACAAGCCAGTGAGGCTCTGTAGAGTGCTTAACACCTTCGCTGATAACTTATACACTATCATTTCCACATTGCTCTTTGATCTTCCCTTTAAACATTCTTGTCATTCATCCTTGCCTTAGAGCCTCTGCCCTAGATAATCTGTCTAAATCCTTTGTCTTCTAACGTCTGTCTCTTTCTCACCATTTAAATCTCATAAATAACATTAGCTCTTCAGAAAGACCTTCTCTAAGCACTATATACAATGCTGCCCATCCCATCAGACCCTGTAAGTAATAGCTCTATATTTAAATTTTCTTCAAAATATGTAACACTATATTAATAAATGTGTTCATTTATATGTGTATTTATTAGAAGTTGGTCTCCCAGTTTTCTCTTATGATAGTATTTTATATGAAAACAATGATTTTTTTCCCAATTAATGAATGACTTAAGTAGATTATACTTTGTGACTGTAGGAACTATGACATAATCTTAGCACAGTGGTTAATACGTTTTTAATAATGCAATATGAATGATTAATTAGATTCTACTTGTTGCTAAAAATTTCTAGTCAGAAATAAAGGAACTAACACTTCTGTACTCATAAATTAATAAAAAGTCACTTTGAATTGACTCATAGTTTTCATTTATCATGCACTCTTCTAATTTTTCTTCCCATTTTGTTTTTTATTCTGACTTAATTCATTTTTTTAATCAATCCTGCTCAACAAATCATATATGTGATAGGAAGATAACAGGTTCTCACAGGTCCTGAGAATAACCTTCTACAAAAATAGATTTTTGATTTAAATTGCCTATAACCATAGGGTCAAAATATGCTTTTGTAAATCTATAATCTGACAGTTGTGACTCTGCTCTATTTGAACTTAACTAGTTCAACTAACACTATAACTGGTATTTTGCTTTTAATTTAGCTACCTCAGACTTGTCCTTATTTTTAATAACTATTTATCTAACCTGCCAGGACCATGACTAATGACCCCAGGGTATACTGTGATTGAATGTGAAATTTCTGCAGTGAGAAGAATCCCCCTAGGCAATGTTAAGAAAGACACCAGAAACCTCTGACCATTCAATTTAAGTCTAGTTGGTTTCCCATTAATCCAGAAGTCCTAAAATAAAGAAGAAATGTGCCACCTTTATACATGCAGATGCATACACAGGATATGCCAATAAATGGAGCATCTAGTATTGTGCATCAGATGCAAAATAACTAGGAGGGAAAAAAAAGCAAAGCACATGCTGCTTTTTAAAATAAAATGTTTTACAATATGTAGAATTATGTTTTCTTCTTTTTTTTTTTTTTGAGATGGATTCTCGCTCTGTTGCCCAGGCTGGAGTGCAGTGGTGGGATCTCGGGTCACTGCAAGCTCCGCCTCCCGGGTTCATGCCATTTTCCTGCTTCAGCCTCCGGAGTAGCTGGGACTGCAGGCACTCGCCACCGCGCCCAGCTAATTTTTTGTATTTTTAGTAGAGATAGGGTTTCACCGTGGTGTCGACCCCCTGACCTCGTGATCCACCCGCCTCGGCCTCCCAAAGTGCTGGGATTACAGGCATGAGCACCGCGCCCAGCCTGTAGAATTATATTTTCAAAGATGCATGGGTATATGTCAACTCAATTAAAGAATAGAAAAATTACTTTCATTAACTATACACCTTTTAAAATGTGGTTTCCTCATTGATTTTTAAAGTAAAATATATTTGTACAAATGCCTTTTTGTATGATTTTTCTTTTTGGTTCCCCAAATATATATACATTTTAGCTTTTTTATAATATATATTATAAAATATAGATGTTATATATATTTTATTTTATATATAGCTATAAATAATGAATTTATATACATTCAGCTTTATTGAGGTAGAATTGAAAAGTAAAACTTGTACATATTTAAGGCTGAAAATGTGAGG
This sequence comes from Gorilla gorilla gorilla, assembly GCF_029281585.2. Taxonomy (NCBI): domain Eukaryota; kingdom Metazoa; phylum Chordata; class Mammalia; order Primates; family Hominidae; genus Gorilla; species Gorilla gorilla. Next base: position 16,737,737 of record NC_073240.2, read on the forward strand.
ATTTATGTATGTATAGATTGTGAAGTGATTATCACAAGCTAAGTAGCATAGATAGATATAGATATAGATCTTAGAATATTTTTAAAATAGAATATTGGTATTTTCAAATGTCGATTTAGAGTATTAACTGGTGTTAGGCATTTCTGTTTTATTGTTTGTAAAATATTGGTCCCCTCCCCAAAATTAAATCAGCTGAGAGAAAACATGTAAAATTAAAATGAATTTGTGTTAGAATTTTTTGCATGATTGTATTTGAGACAAAACTTACACAATAATTGCATTATAAGTGAAATTAATATGTTAATGATATAATATTGGCATGATGAAATGCACACAATCTGTGCTAATAGTCTTTTTTATATTTTGTTACATAAAATAAAATTATTAAGTAGTATCAACATTTGATTCTGATATTATATATTAGATAAAACAGACACTCAGGAAAATGACATGTTTCAAGTTATATTTAAAATTAAATTTTATATATGGTTCTCTTAGAAGTTTTAGGAGATGCAGGACAGTTTATGAATTTTTGATTGTAAAATTAAATTCAGACAGCTTGGGATCAAAACTCGTCAAGTACTAATTTATGATTTTAGGCAAATTACTTAACATTTTGTGCAACAGTTTCCTTATTTTGAAAATAACAATAATATTTATATTGTCTTTAGCAATATTGTGAAGAATAAATGAGTTAATTAATGTATAATACATAATAAGTACTTCAAAATTGTCAGGATTTTTTTTTTTTAGGTATTATTAGTTTAATTCAGTCATTGACAATCTTTCCTAATTCAAGGTGCTAAGATTCATACACATTAAAAAGCAATGTTCAAACGATGTCTTCTAACTTGATTAAAAATTTTTGGCTTTATTCTCCTGTGAGATATAAATGCTGTAAACAAATGACAAACTTAGATGGTAGTTGGAATTACTATCAGCTCTGACAATGAGGCACAGAGCCACCTATACTGAGGAAAGCTGTCTAGATATAAAATAGGTTCAAACTAATAAAATGTAGAATCACTACAGACAATTTCTTGAAATAAATTATGAAGATACTCTTAATGACATCCCCCCATTAAAGATTATAATTAGAATGAAAAATACTAACGTCCTTGTATACATGTATCAAAATATTGTTATGTACCCCATAAATATGTGTAATTATTGCATGTCAACTAAAACTATAATTAAAAAGCAGAAATACAAAAAAAAATTCTGTAGAAAACTCAATAATGTTATACTGTCTTCAGGGTTTTATCTAGAAAAAATCCTTTTTACTATCTATATGTGTATCAAAATCATCATTATTTACATCATATATATATATACAATGATATTTTTAAAACAAAGTTCATGTTAATAAAATGTAGAACTACCACAGAAAATTTCTTAAAATAAATTATAAAGATTATTTTGACTATGTCCTTTCCAACAAGGACTATGCTTAGTGAGAATAAAAAATACTGAGGACAATTATATTTTTCTTCTCTATATCCTGGCATATCCCCGCTGTTACTGAAGGCTGAAGTTAATAGGTTGGGGTCATCACCATTGCGATTCAGTTATTAGTTTCATATCCCATAGAGTTATTAAAAAGTGTGTCATGGGAAAAAATCAACAAAGACTATCTACAAATGTTGAGAGTCTAAAAGTTGTCATCTTGAGAAGTCAGTGCCGTGAAAAAACAAATAAAATATTTATAGCATGTGGTTCTCAGTCAATTACAAACCACAAGATGATAAAGTCATGCTGGTTTGCTAGGCTGGCAGTGTTGATCTGCCTTTAGGCATGAGCTGATGCTGATGTACATAGTAGTCATGACCAAGAGGATGTTAGTATTTATTCCCCTCAGCTTCAAAAACTTTATACAGGCTTGTTCCTGCTCTAGGCAGTGCACTGACCTTCCTTTTTGTATACTATTTGATTTAGAACTCTTGAAACTGTACATTCTTTCTCTGTCCCTCTGAGATGTAAATATTTTTGCAGTCTCTTAACAGTTTAACAACCCAGGGGTATTTTTCTCAAGGAACTGAGCCCCAACCCTTTCAAATGTAATCATCAAGTTGAGTACCCCTATCTACCAATTTCTATGGGAGGGTAAAACCTACATTAGTACTGGTGCCTTGAGCCAAGTTGTGAAACTACTTCATGTCATAAAAATATTAAAATGTCCATTTTTCCTTTCAGTAAAGCCAATTAGCAAACACATGTGGCCTATGATCCTCTTACCTTACATCTTAAAAATGCTTTAGTTCTTTGTGTAGAGTAGAGCACAGATTGAATGCTGGCCTCTCTCCACAATTGCAATACCCTTGGATAAAGTATTCTCTGCTGTTTAACTTTGTCTAGTGAAATATTTGCCTTGACACTGCTCATTTGGGATAAAAGTTCAAATTCAAAAAAAGACCTAATTCAAAATTTGGCCTTTTAGTAACTAGAAATGTGCCTCTGTTTATAGATGTTCTATTGAGCCTCAAATTTAGGCTCATCAATACCCTCCCAAAATGGTATTCTATTCCTTTGTCTCCTTTTGCAACTATCTTGACATAAAATTTAGAACAGTCTAGAGTAACTAGACATTTAGAGCTAGTGTTATCAGAATCTATGTTTCACAAAAAAAAGCAATAAATTCTGAAAGTAACTTCTCTGCCAAGCAATATCACCAAGGGGTCACAATTCTAGAAAACATTTACAAACATGCATTTAGGATGATAACCCTTCAGTTTTAGCCTTGTGTTTTCAAATCTCCATGCAAATGGCATAAGACATTTTTGTAATCAGATATTACTCCCATATACAGCCAATATGATACAGTGAAACCATGAAATTCAGGCATACAATAAATGTAACTGTTTTTATTCTCCCTTGTAAAACATGGGTTCTGTCTCTGGATCATATATGTATGTGCTTTTCTCTTTTTCACCAATTTCAAATTTAACCTTGTTAGTTAAGGTGTCTCTCCTTTCTACAAAATTATTTTGTGTTAATTCTACGTGGGGGCAGAATGTGGTGTGGTGTTTGACTTTTACGGTGCTCTGGCAACAGTTGACAACATTCTTCTCTTTCTGATGTTTTTCATATCTTCACATTGCTCGAGATGGTCCCAGTGGTTAGGAACAGTGAAATCAGTCAGTCATTTATTTGTTCAACAAATATTTGTTTATTTATTCAACAAATGCTTATTAAACACCATGTCTTGCTTGGGATGGCAAAATAAACAATATTTCCCTAACCTCATAGCACATACCTTTTCACATTGAAAGAGAAACCACTGAAATTTTGAAAGTATGTGTCATGTTTTTTGTGAGGAACAAAAAACAGGAACAGATAATTAGGAGTGTTAAGGGCTTTAATTTTAAATAGGGTGGTAAGGAAATACCTTCATAAAAATGCTGCTGACTAAAAAATGGAATGTGTCGAGGGAATGAGCCATATTCATATTGTGAGGAAGAGCATTTTAATTCAGCAACACAATAGGTAGAACACAACAGAATAATCACAAGTTGACTATTAGCTTCAAAGAACTAGGTCTGTGAATGAATGAGAAACAAGAAATGTGATTACATAAATAATGAGGATGTGGTGAGAGTGCATCTCATAGGCCTGGTAAGCCATTGTGATGATCTTGAATTTCACTGTGGATGAGTTGGGAAGTCATCAGGAAGTGTTGGACATAGTAGTAACACGATGTAACATAATTTGAAGGACGCTTTAGCCCTTGAATTGAGAGTATGTTCTTGGAGTCAAGTGTGATAAATAAAAATCAATTAGGAGAAACTTACTGTAATTCAGGAAAGGAACAATACGGAGTTTATCATGATGAAAACAGCAGAGATAGAATTGGTCTAATTTCAGATATGTTGTTAGAACCCACTTTTTTTTTGAGGAATGAGGAATTAAATTGTAATGTGAGAAGATGTTAAACACTATGGATGACTCAAAGAGTTTGGCCTAAGTAACAGAATGGATGTGTCACTAACTGAAATGAGAAAGAGTATAAGAAGCACACATTCTAGGGGTGAATAGAAGAATCATATTGGCATTTTGTATGCCTAGTAAGCATCTGGGAAGTAACATTGAATAGGCACCTGTGCCTGAGAGTCTGTAACTCAAAGGAGATTGCAAAGCTGAATTTATAAATTTGGGAGTTCTAAGTGTACAGATTTTACTCAAAAGTATATATAAAAAAAGAAACATAGCAACATCATGAAAGTGACTATAAATAGAAGAGTTTGAAACTTGGGACACTTTTTAAGATGTTACAGAGAGGAGTAGAATTAGAAATAAAGTAGAAGGAAAATCTGAAGGTAGAAACATGAAGATAATTGGAGACCAGGACAAGAGCAGTTTCTCTGGGGTAGTAGCAGCAAAAAAATGGTGGGAGTGGATTCAATGAAGTTATATATGAAAAATTAGATGCAGATAAACTTTATGTTTTGCATAAATATTGCTGTAAATGAAAAAAGAGAAAAGGGTTGTGAGCATTTTGTTTCTTTCCTAATGATATATGCTAATTTGGGGAATTTGAGCATTAAACTGAGGTGGAAATTAGAGAAAGAAAGAAAAATAAAATTAAAAAGAGAAAGAAATAAGCTTTCTGTATTAGACTGATCATCCCAAAGGCAGCGACAGGCAAAACCCAGACCCAGGCAAAAGTTCCAATAATGTTATCTAAGAAACCATGGCTCAAAGGAATGTGCTCTGGAGACTCTCCCAGCACTCCCTCAACATAGGGAGAAGAAAAAACAAATTTTCCCTTCTCTTATGATGTGAGTAAACCTACGAGTTTATGGATTTCTATTCTCTGTAACTAGTACCTTCAAGTATTCTGTTTTGTCTAGGCAGCACAGTGAAGGTCATGAGAAGCCTGAGCAGGCCTGAACTACAGCCACCTGGGCACCATAACAAATGTTATGAGATAAGCCCGTGCAAGGCACTTGAGTAAAACCCAGGTAACAGCCATCTGAGCTACATAGCAAGATGTCATATGTAATCCTGAGTTATGCACCTGTCACAATTTGATTAACTGTCTTTGTTCTGCTTCGTTCTGCATGCTTGCTTTTGCGCCACTACGCTTCATGCCAGTGTAAGCTTGCTTCAAACTAGCCAACCCCCTTTTTGAAGTGTGTATAAAAGCCAAGACCTGTCTTTTTTCTTGGCTCAGTTTTTGGATGTTAATCTGCTGGGCCTGACTGCACTCAATAAAAATCTTCTTTCTCACCCTGTGGTCTCTCCAGTCCTTCATTCCTGCAACAAAACAAGATAGCCAAAACATATATGTGCTTTCCTGGAGTTTGTAATGTGGGACATACAATAGCAAATAATGACAAATTATAAGTGAGAGACAGAAAATAATGATTAGTTCAAATTAGCTAATACATCAAACTGTGATAAATGTTTCTGCATTATTTACTGGTACAGCTAGCCAACATTTTTTGAGAATATTTACAGCTGACAGATTAATATGTATTAAATTCTAAGAACATACATAACATGTGTGGGTGTATTGGTGTGTATTTTCGTTATAATGAAAAGCAGTAGAAACACACAAATTAGCTCAGTGGTTAACTCCAAAAGGGCGGCAGAGGTATTGCCTCTATGATGGGCATAAAGGACCTTCAATGGTATAAGTAATACTGCATTTATTGAATTACTGACAGGTGGATATTATCCATTTTACTAAGTATTATTGCTTGCATATATGCTGTTGTTATTTGTACTCACAAAAGACTTATAATTTGTATTCTTAAAATTAAGGAGTAAAAGAATATTTTAAAAATTAATGATGAAATAAGAATTGTATAAGGAAGTTAGCCACGATTAATTGAATAGAAACACTGCCTGGGCTCTTATCTCACTAATATTTAGACTGGAAGTTGGACTACTACTGAAGGACACACAATTATAGCTACCATAGCTAATCTTGCTCACTTTTACATCCTTATTTTCTTTCCTGAAGCACAGTCTTTTATTCAAAATCTAAAAAAGGAAAAGTAGCTCTTTCATCGTCATGCATTCTGCAAATATACCTTTATGAAGGCATAAATATGGGTTTGACCTAAATATTTTATTTAATAAAATATCTTATGAAGGAAAAAACATATTTCAAAAGACTTTGAACAGTGAACAACCCACTTGGAGTTTGCTAGAGACAATAGCATGTAACTTTTAGAGCATGTAAACTCTAAAATATATATAAAGGAAGAGATAAAGGATTTACATCAATAGAAGTAAACTATATTATTTAACATGAGATTTTAATTCATTAAAATGTAAACATTTTCAAACATATTAATGCATAAAACAAACTCAAATTCTTGAAAAATTGACGAGAGTTGCAAAAACTTTCTCTAGATTTCATATGATATATTTGAGTCCTAATATTAGGAAATGCAATTTTGCAACCAAAAAAGTCTGAGTTTTTGAATTCTATTGTATTTCCAAAACATATAAAGAAGCTGAAATAGTCAAAACCATAAAGAATTTTGAAATCTGGGTTTAAATATGACACTGGATATTTATATGAATATCTCAACTGCAAAGCCAGATCAGACATTAGCTCCAATGTAAGCAAAAATAAATTTCAGAAGTAAAATATACTTTGGACATGGCTTATTCAAATATCTGTATGTAAGGAAAGACAATTAGTCTCATAAACTTTCAGTTTAAGTAAGCTGGAGCACACTGTGCTTATTTAAAGTTTGTGATAATACTTATTGTGTTTGATATCCACAGTATATCAGGATTTCTGTGGACCATATAATTCTTCAAAGAACAGTTAAGTTTGAAGATGAATACCTATGTCTAGCCACTATCACTTGGATATTTATGCCTTATTTACTCTAACAATCTTAAGCTTCAAGGAAATATCCTAATGAGAGATCATGCTGTGACAATCTGCTAGCTAAGCCAGTCCATGCAGATCAATTTCATTATTTTAAATGTATGTACCCCTGCCTATGAATTCATGATTTCCATTTTACTCCTGTCTAATCAAGCTTATGTGTTTACCCATGAAAAAGAACCCAGATGCCTCCAAATAATCTAATCCTGATTTCAGCTTTGCATTGTAAAACTTTTCCTTGGCTTTGCATTTGTAATTCAATTTGCTGATAAACACCTTGGACATCTTTTCTACGCCAAGGTTAGTAAAGCTTCTTTTAACAATGTGCAGCACTGATAGCTTTCATCCATTCTCCTTTATTTGGTGCATTTAAAAATTTATGAGACATTCATTTACTTATGTCTCTCTACTACAAACAGATCAGCAAAGAAAAGGAAACATAGCATATATTCTAACCTAATTTTAGCCAAAAATTCCTCATAAAGACTATCAGCATGTTTTTTATTTTATCTTTAAAAAACTGTGATTTTAAAATAACTAACTTTCTGAGCATTTAGGATCTAGAGAAGAGTCAAAATATATATGACAAATAATTAATTTTGCCCAACATCTAAACTAGTGGTACTCAATTTTTTTGGCAGAAACTCATACTAAGAAATGCAGTTTACATACCAATCTAGTTCACACATAAACATATCTACAATAACACTTCCCTAGAATATAGCAAAACTGGTTGTTTCATTTCATGGTAACTGGCTCTAACCAGTTAAAGCTGATAAGATGTCATGAATTTGAGTGACCTGAATGAACATTTATTTATTACAACAAACTAAGGAGTCTTTCCTGGTGAATGGACAGTGCAGACGTATAAACTCATTTCACTTAATTTGGTGTTCTAGTTTCGGCTCTTAATTAGCATAACTATTGTGAATTCCCTTTTTTTAATCACTTAGGGAACCCTGATCATACGCTGCAGAGACTTTGTAAATTTCTTAACTGTTGAGTGTTCCCTTGCCTGGCAAGTTAATAGACTCAGCAGCTTTGTAATTATTATTACAGGTAGTGGTATGATTAGTCGTAGTCATAGTCGTAGTCGTAGTCGTAGTCATAGTAGTACTTAGCCCTGGTCTTATTTTATCAGACATTTTAGGAGATCCACCAAAATTGCCTTGTCGGCCTCACTTAGTGGTGCTGGTGTCGCCAGCCTTAAGACTGAAAACAATTCTTACCTGTGCCTTTTGGTCTTCAGGTACAATTGCAGTGGTGACTGACTAAGAGTTGATTCTTCTTGGAGACACCCTTAAATTTGTTACATTTACCGGGACGGTGTGAGGAACCGTAGCTCTGAGTTACCACAGCTCATGAGTTATATATGACTTTTTTCTTTTTTTTTTTGAGTCAGAGTCTTGCTCTGTTGTCAGGCTGGAGTGCAGTAGCGGGATCTCAGCTCACTGCAACCTCCGACTCCCGGGTTCAAGCGATTCCCCTGCCTCAGCCTCCTGAGTGGCTGGGACTATAGGCGCCCGCCACCATGCCTGGCTAATCTTTGTATTTTAGTAGAGACGGAGTTTCACCATGTTGGCCAGGATGGTCTCCATCTCCTGATCTTGTGATCTGCCTGCCTCGGCCTCCCGAAGTGCTGGGATTACAGGCCTTAGCCACCGTGCCCGGCCAATATGGTTTTGACCGTCAGTCATCTGTCACTGAGCTTTCAGTCTTATTTTGTTTCTTATTTTTCTGTGATTGCTTGGGAAAAGAGAATCAGTTGCTCTCTTTTCTGGTGCTTTCCTAAGTCTATCTTGTAGCTGTCACAGATAACATTTCGCTCTGTTATGTGGTTAACATAGGAACTACAGTGTCAAACCGTTATTACCCTGTACCCTCACTCTCCTGTGGGGACTTTTTAACTTGACAACAGTCGACCTTTTAAGTTGCTTTTAAAGTCTGTCATTATATATGCATAGTCCAGGAATATCTAGCCCAGGTCTACATAAAACTAAGTAGAAAAAAAAAACAATGAAGCTGATTACAAAGCCTCTTAAATTTCATGGTAACTCTAATGCTAATTGGTTTACTGAAACTTATAAATACATAATTTTAAAATAGCACAAAGTTCACAAGGATTTTTAAAAATTAATTACTACTTCTTAAAATGTCTAGCTGGCTTCTTCTAAGAATAACTGCCTGGTTGTGTCTTTTATTATGGAAACAACATATATATATATTTTTTTAAAAAAGGAAACTTTAGCTGCATTAAAGGTTAACGCTTTGGTTACTTATCTCTTAGTTAAGAGATAAAAAAGGCAAGTCATTCAGTGACTAAAAATTGTTCTATAGTTGTAAAAAGGTATTAAATTTCTATAAATATAACTAATCAAAGTAAATCTTTAAAAAAAGATTATTTTTTATGAAATAATTGTCACTTCAAATTTGCTGCGAATTGGATGAGGCTAAAGAAATATTGCAAAAAAAACTTTCTTACAATTTCTGGTATCTAATGTTATCTTGTTCTTTTTAAGGCTTTATTGAGGTATAATTGATATAAAAATAACTGCACATTTTAGTGTATACATTTTGATGAATTACTGTCTTTTGTGTTTGCATGCTGCATGCTCACACGTCTGAGTGACTGTGTGTGGGCGTGGTGAAAGCACATAAAATGAAATCTATCATCTTCAACTTTGGAGTGCTAAATGCTATATTATTAACTATAAATATAATGTTGTACAGCAGATCTCTAAAACTTTTTCATCTTGGGTAACCAAAACTTTATATCAATTGAGCAACAAGTCTTCATTTCCCTATTCACCCATTCCCTGGCAGCCACCATTCTACTCTCTGCTTCTATGAGTTTGACTATTTTAGATATCCTGTATAGACGGAATCATGCAACGTATGTCTTTCTCTGACTGGCTTATTTCACTTTTCATAATGTTCTCTACTTTCCTCCATGTTTTCACAAAAGATAACATTTTCATCTTTTTAAATACTGAACAGTATTCCATTGTTCGGTGACATATCACATCTTCTTTATCTTCTTTTTTGTCAGTGGACTTTTAGGTTGTTTCTATATTTTGACCATTATAAATAATGCTGTAGTATACATGGGAGAGCTGCTGCCTCTCAGAGATTACTTCGATTGTGCTGATGGTTTCTCAGGCGTATGCATATTTTCAAACTCATCAAGTTGTATACACTGAATATGTGAAGGCTTTTGTATATCAGTTACACCTCAATAAAGGTGTTTAAAAAAACAAATAATTTTTTTGATTCAAGGCACGTATAATTTGCTACACAAGTTAAGCTGTTCAGTTTGTCATACTTTTTCTATTATTGTAATATTCTGCTAAAATTACTACAACTACAGTTTTCATAAGGTTCATCCAGAGAAGTTTATTTTCTCATCAGCCCAACATTAGTAACATTGGTAACTACTTCTTCCAGGCTCAAACTTTTCAGCAACCAATGTTTTTAGCTAAAAAAATCTTTAATTAAAATAAGCATCATTTTAAAGCGTATGACTGTTATTACCTTATTTTTCTTATATGACATGAATATCATAGTTATAAAATATAATATTCTTAATATTCTTTCTATAAAGCCAGATAGCTTAAAATATTGACAATGGTTCCATATCACAGGAAATCACTAACAACATATTTGCACTCAACTAATTAAGAAAAAAATGTCCTTGAACTGTTTGAACTAGTTATACTTGTCCTGCTGTGAATTTAGAATTATTTGGTTAAAACAACTCTCAGTTTCCTCAGATAACTACAAAAACTATAGATTGTACTCTTTGTAACTTGCATATGTATGCACCAAGATATATTGTATCACAGTATTGATTGTGGAGATAAATAAGTCTACTATCTTAAAAGAGTTTATATGCTCTGTTGAGATTTTTGTAAGTCTATAATGGTAGTATTTCACATGATCTATAAACATGCCTCTTGAAGTAGAAAACTTTCAGGCTGTATCAGAGATATTTCTATCCGCTGATTCCTGAGAAGTTTTCTTTATTGGCCTTGATACTCCTATATTTGAATACTGCATTGAAGCTCTATGACAGAAGCAATCATAGCAAAGGAAGCCATATGTTGTCCCTGAGATACAGGTTCAACAAAATCTCCTGCACATTTTTCTTGCAAGAGTACTGAAAAACAGAATCACTTTATTCACAATTCCAAAACAGAATTTACTTATCACAATATTTTCTATACTATTAGTCTCCTGTTTTTATTTGGATAAATGCTCCAAGGTAAGTGTTGAGAGAAAATTTTTCATGTATGTTGCATGTTGCTGTTTGTCTCATATTAAGAGCCTTAGAAAATAGAAGGGATGTCTCCTTCCAGAGTGAAGGGTCAATATGCTTCCTACCCGTTATAAGAGATCCACATTCCCTAAAGCTCAGCTTCTCTCTGAACACAACTCACTGTGTGTACTGGCTTCTGCCTGAGCCCATATGTTTCTCCCCATTGGACTCTGGGACAAGGGAAGGTGACAGGAATGTACATATGCTTTCACTGCTTTTGCAGCATTATCAGTAATAATGTCTTTTGTCTCTCACCTAGAAATATTTTATCTTCTCCCATTGTCCATGAAATCATGGCAAGCTAACTTGTTAACTTGTAAGTAGATTAAATATTTAACCCTTTGAAATCCTTGATTGTAGGTTAAGAAGACTCTATGTAAAATTGATAAGGAAGCCAGTTGGTTTTCCAAAATGTGACACACCTGCCCACAGGATCTTTTTTTAGTGATTTGGCCATGTACAAATGAAAGAATATGATTAATTGTTGCTGTGATCAGGGTATTATGAACAGTTTTAGTAGAGTAACTATTTTATGGATCATGCATTAAAGTGAAATTGAAGGCATATGGATAAACAAAACATATCCACTAAAAATCTAAACCCAAGATGTAAATATTGACCAAAAATATCTGACCATATATCATTCCTTGTATCATTACTCTACAATAGAGATTAAGGAAAGGACCATAAGAAAATTGTTGCTTACTTTGAACATACAACCTATAGTGGCAATTCCCTATGAAATATCAAAAATGATTACTGTGTTTATCACTGCTGTAATTAATCAATCAAAGCTTGTAAAGGACCATGACTATTGAGTATCCCCAAGATTACAAACCCTTACTGGATGCAAAGTGAAGACTTTTTCCTGATCAATGAAGAGTGAAATTCATTTTATCCAACTATATGCTGGTCATTTGATTTCTATCCTCTCCAGGATACTAATTTTTAATGCTTAATAAGCACAGCATTCATGAACTCCCACTTTCTAGCACTTAAAAACTGACTTTTTGCCTTCTGCAGATGACTTGGTAATTTTTTAAATGGTGCATGTACTCTTTCATGGAGTTAATAGAACTCAGCATTGTATAAATATTTAATTCTGGTTTGTGTTAATTCATCAATAGAATATATCTGAAAATAAATTCATGAATCAATTATATCCTTACTATTATGATATGGTCTAATATTTATAACTTATTAAATTTTATTATGGTAAAGAATACTGATGAAGAGCCTTAGTTGAGTTCATGAACTATTAGTAGATTGTGGCTTGCATTTTGAAAAACATATGGATATGAGTTCCTTGTCACTTGTATTTCTTATGCAATTTATTGGGTCAGACTGATGTTTGAATCTCTGCTCCAACACTTAGTAGCTTTGTTACGTTAAAAAGTATATTTAACAACCTTAGCCTATGTGATTATATGTAAAACATGCTCATAATAATAGCTACCACTTAAGTTTTTTTAAGAATCATATGAGAAAATGTGTAAAGTATGTAATACAGGGCCTAGAACTTACAGTTCTCAATTAGTATTTTACCATGATTATGATCATAGTATTACCATGAGTGTTATTAATATAATTGTAATAAGTGAGAATCAATTTTTGAAATTACTGTATTAAACAGTGCCATTAATTGTAAAGGATATTTTTTGGCATATGAAATAACACTCACATACAAAAAATGTTAATTTATAAAGATTTCAGTGAGTCACGTAATGGATTAGTTCTTCGTTGGTAATTTTATGAGAATTAAATAAATTTATCTATATCTAGAAGGTTTGTCTAAGTTTATATTCAAATCTTTTACTGTACCTCTGGGACCATACAATGTTCTATTTTGTAGAATTATTAAGCAATGTAATGTAAATGAAAGAATCCCGCTTCTTTTGACATTCTTTAAATCTTAATAAGGGGTTGTCTTGTTATGATAATAATATGAGATATGTTAAATTATTCTCTTATAAAATTTTTATTCTCAAGGATCTTGTATCTGTTATAAGGAATAAAATCTATGTTGTTCCCAATACAGCTTTTTGTCTGTGAAGGTCAGATATTTGATGAAGTTTCTAGTAAAGCTGCACACTGGAGTATTTTTATTTAAGTTTGTAATGGGAGGAACATTTAGATTCGATGAGTAAAGTGATACAGAATTATTTGTAAAACTTGTTGACATTAGATGTTAAATAGATTTAATAATCTATAATATATTCAAGAAGGACAAATCAAACAACTTAGTATAAAGCCAGTTGCAAATGTTCAGAATTTGATTAAATTACATCAGCCAACAGAACTCTGATCCATTTATATACATGTCCCAGGTGGAAAGTTCCAGTGGGTGACTAAGATAACCTGGATTTTAAGACAAGATGTATTGAAATCAACTTTACATCTGTACTTCCAGACTCTCATCTTTTAAGAAAATATGGTATTGACCAATGACGTGGAGAGCTGCCTATGTGTTTTTCTTCCACAATCAACTTGTGAACAATGCTCTTTACTTTCATTATATTAAGTGAACTAATACTTTACATCATTTTATTGAAGGAGAAAATAAGCAACTTTGGAATTTTACATAGAGGCAATTTTGAAAATTAAACCACAATTAGATTATTTACATTTAAAGCATATAAATTGTTCAGAATGTAATACAACTATTCTAATTTGACAAATAAATTGTTGACAAATAATGCGTGCACTTTCAGCAATATTTTCAAATAGAAACAAGTTTTATATAATCACAGATATATTTAATTAACATATTGGTTATTATAATGTTTTGGTTATTTTAATGTTTGCAACTCTGAATGAGAAGAAACTAGCTTTGATATTTTAATTTATCTATTACAACCACAAGTGAATCCCCAAACCCCATTATTTTTTGGTTTACTTTTGTTGATCTACTTGAAAGCATCATGCCATTGTTTTTTTAATGCCTAAGACTGCTTAGTGAATTTGAGAGACTTCAATTATTTTAATTATCTAAAATCTCTAAAGTTTTCACTTTTTTCTTATTTATTTTGTAGTTTAAAGGTTAATAAAATGTTTTTTCATTGTGAATTCAGAGAATCATGGATTGTTATCCATGGATAAGATATTTTTATCGTGGATTCAGAGAATCAGCTCATTCAGCTATGCTCATTATTGTTGTTTGTATAAAAGCAACTGACTCTCTAAGATATCCTTATTACATTATCATTTTACCTTATTTTTATTTCTTAAAAATAATATTTTGTTAATTTAGTGCATTGCATGCAATCTTAATGTGCTTTGTAAAAGCCTAGATAATAATTTTAGTCTTTAACAATGAAGTGAGGATAACTTTATACATGATTATTCACTCAGGAATAAAGCCAAAAAATTTGAAATACTTGTTAAGATCTACTAACAGCAAAAATTGCTAATCACTTGAAAATACTTACAACTAACATTGTATTACAATTAATGTAAGTGTTTCCACTCAGATATATGAGCTCTTCCTGAAAGTTATAAAATGAAGAGCTTTTATAAGCTTTTGATGTTGGGTAAATTTGGTCCTAGGCAATTGTTCTAATATTTTACCATTTTAAATATTTTAATACGTGGTTCCTGAATTTTTAGGATATAAAACATCATTTAAAAATAATCAGTAATAAAATATTTAGCAAATTTAAGAGATTTTAAGAACCACAGTTTTTCCTTTTTTTTCCCTCCGTATATTGTACACAAAGTCAAAATGAAAGCCTCTCACTAAGATAGAAACAAGACAAAGATGCCCACTTTCATCATTGCTATTGCACATTATATTGGAAGTTCTAGACAGAGCAAGTAGGCAAGGACAATAAATAAAAGGTCCCCCAATTTAAAAGGAAAAAATAAAGATATATCTATTCACATATGACGTGTTCTTATATGTAGAAACATCTCTCAAAATCCACAAGAAAGTTACTAAGAAACAAATTCAGCCCAATTGCCAGGTGCAAAATCGACATACAAAAATTGAATGTATTTCTACACATTTGCAATGAACAATTTGCAAACGAAATTTAAATAGTAATTCACTTTACAATATCATTCAAAACATTAAAATACTTTAGAACAAATTTAACCAAGAAAGTTAAATAGATTAACAAACATTTTAATATACACTGAAAAATATAAAGCACAGATGAAGAAAACTAAACACTTATTTAAATGGAAAGGCAGCCCATGTTCATGGGGTCGAAGACTTAATATTTTAAGACATCAGTACCACATAGAGTTATCTACAAATTCAAGCCAATCCATATCAAAATTGCAACAGCCTTTTTTTTTTTTTTTGCAGAAATGCAGAAAGCTGATCCTTAAGTTTTGTGAAATTGCAGGGGGATCCAAATGGTCAGAATAATTTTGAGAAAGAACAAATTTAGAGGACTCACAATTTCTAAATTTTAAAAATTATTACAAAGAAGCCCTAATAAAAACCATTTGGGATTGGTATACGGATAGTTATATAGATCAATTCAATATTTGAGAGTCAGAAATAAATTTATGTGTCTATTAGCAGCTGATTTCTGAAAAGGGTGACAAGTCTATAATAGAAAAGCAGCATCTTCATCAAAAGGTGCTGGGCCAACTGGACTTCCACATTGAAAAGAATGAAGCTGGTCCCCTACTTCACACCATATAAAATATTAACTCAAAATGAATCAATGACGTAAATGTAAGAGTTAACATCAAAAAACCTTTAGAAGAAGACATAGGCATAAATATTCTGGGCCTTAGATTTGTCAATGGATTTTTACATATGACACCAAAGCATGAGTAACTATATATATATATATATATATAATTAAATATATATGTATATTTGACTTTCAAGAGACTCATGTACCTGTTCATTAAGCATCAATTATTGTGAACATTACACAGATCTAGGATTTCTTTAAGAAGTATATTTTTTAGCAGGGCGCGGTGACTCAAGCCTGTAATCCCAGCACTTTGGGAGGCCGAGGCGGGCGGATCACGAGGTCAGGAGATCGAGACCACCCTGGCTAACACGGTGAAATCCCGTCTCTACTAAAAACACAAAAAATTCGCCGGGCGTGCTGGCAGGCGCCTGTAGTCCCAGCTACTTGGGAGGCTGAGGCAGGGGAATGGCGTGAACCCGGGAGGCGGAGCTTGCAGTGAGCCGACATCAGATCGTACCACTGCACTCCAGCCTGGGGGACAGAGCCAGACTCGTCTCAAAAAAAAAAAAACAAAAAACAAAAACAAAAAAAAACTATTTTTTAAATTGTTATTGTGGTTAAATATATATAAAATAAAATTTCCTATTTTACGTTCTTCTCAGTGTATAATACACAAGCATGCATAATACAGCAGCCATGTATAATGCAAAAGCTATGTATAACAGGACGGATTGCATCCAAATGTAGAAGTGTGTATATAAATTTGAAAGTCAAATATATATATTTGACTTTACAAATTAAAATATTTTATTTATTAAGGGATATGATCAAGAAAGTGAAAAAGTAAAGGTACAGATTGGGATAAAATATCTCTAAAACACATATCTTATGGAAACTAAATACCTGAGACATAAAGAACTCCTAAAACTCAACAAAATAACATATGACCCAATTTATAAAATGACCCAAGGACTTGATAAACATCTATACAAAGAAGATATACAAATAAGCACATACAAACATGTCCAATATTATTAGTCTTTAGGGAAATCTAAACCATAAGTTACTACTTTATACCTACTAGGATAGCTCTAATAAAATAAAAGAAAATAACGCGTGTTGGCAAGGATGTGGAGGAATTAGAACCATTGCACCTTGCTGGCAGAAATATAAAATGTTGCAGTCACTGTTGAAAAGAGTTTTATGGTCTCTCAGAAAGCTACACATAGAATTATCACATAACCCAAACAATTTTAGACTTTGTTATATACCCCCCAAAACTGGAAACAAAGTTTCACATACTTGTATGTCACTACTTATTGTGGCATTATTCACAGAGCCAAAAGATGAAAACAATCCAGGTGTTCATCAACAAATGAATGAATGGACAAAAGGTGATGTATACATATAGTAGAATATTATTCAGCCAGAAAATGGAATGAAATTCTGTTGTATTGCCATAACAGATATAACCTAGAAAACATTATACCAAATGAACAAAGCCAGACATAAAAGGACAAATATTTTCTGACACACTTGTATAAAATATCTAGAACAAGTAAAATTATAGAGAAAGAAAGAGATTAGAGGTTCTCAGGGGCTGAGGGAAGAGAGAATGGAAAGTTATTGTTTGTTATGAAGTTCTATTTGGGTGATGAAAAAGTTTTAAAAATAGGTAATGATTATGGTTTCACAACATTGTAAACGCAACTCATGCTTCTGAATTATGCATTGAGAAGGAGGTAAAATAGAAAATTTTATTTTATATGTATTTAACCACAATAACAATTTTAAAATAGAATGCTTAAAGCAATCCTAAATCTGCATAATGTTCACAATAATTGATGCTTAATGAACACATACATGAGTCTCTTAAAAGGCAGAATTAACATTCAATTAAACTTTCCTACTTTATAGCAGTGTAGTATCTTCTTTTAAATTATTTATATTAGCATTTATTACTAAATAAAAGTGTATATTACTTGTAACTGATAAGCCTTACTATATGCTGGGGAAATAGAAGGTAAAACAGGATTGTATGTCTCAGGAAGCTTCAAAGGAAGAAAATAGGGTGGAAAGAAGGACAGAGAGAGATGAGAGAATTGATAGAATAATTTTCTTGAGAGACAAGAAAATATGTAATTCAATACAAAGATTAGATAGCAGAAGAAACAGCTACTTTATTATAACAGAACAGATTGCATCCAAATGTAAAATTATGTATATAAATTTGATATTCAGAGAAAATGACTACATGTCTAATAGAAAAGATAGAAATAGATTTTGAAGTGTATGAACAATCTTTGAAAGATTTGAAATTGAATGAAGATTAGTTGACCAGATGTCTTGCCTAGAATTGAAGTGATGAGGGATTATTTCAATTTTGGGATGATCATTTTGTAGTAGGAATAATGTGTCCTGATATTTTATGTAGACAGAAATCAGATAGCTTTTTCTTCAGATTAGTATAATGGAAAGAAAAAAATGCACGGGCTTTTAGAATAATGTAAAAAATCTTATTGAACTATGAGCCATGGAATATAAGCTGAAAAAAGAATCATACTAAGAAGAGGATTTTTGAAATTGGGGATAACCTATGGCTTAATAAATTCAGGCTTCTGATAAAATCAGAGTAGGAGTATTTGAACAAATAAGCTATAAGGTGGAAAGTAAAGGAGTTAAGGAATTGAATATCTGCATGATTCATTTTCCAGCTAAAATAATTATAAGTATAAAAAAGTTATGTCCCTGGAATAGGTATCTGAAATGATGGTGAGGAATAGTTATTAGAAACAAGTTCAAGAACAGAAGTATGATATTGGATGCATCATTCACTAGAAGTTTTCAACAAAGATTATAAAATAAATTAAGATTGAGAAAAAGTCTGTGGGCCTGTTGCCAAAGTTTGAAATATGACAACAAGGGCCCCAATGTTGAATTTCAAAGATGATAACCTCGGGTAAAGGAAAAAGTTGTTAAAATTGAAGTATAAGATCTTAAAGTGAGTATAATTTTTTTACTTAATTTTTCTTGTGAGGGGAAGGAAATAAATAGTAACGTACAATTGCTTAAGTCTTTTGTACTCTATACCAATTATAACAGAATTCAGGTTATAGACTTTCTGTTTTTCTGTCTCTCTGTCATTGTCTCTTTCGCTCTCTGTCTCCTTCTCTATATATACACACATATATGGAAATCAACCTATCTATCCATATATTCCACATATATATATGAAATTCAATATATATTAGTCTGCTTTAGTTTCTCCTAAAACTGGGAAATACAATTGCAATATACATAATGCTAAATATGAGAATTATAGTCACCCTCCATCTTAAAGATATTTTCATGAGCTCATGAATCACAACAAAGTTTAATAAGTAGTATTTTCTCCAAAAATTTTACATATATTATCTCATTTAGTTTTTAACAACATCTGAGATAAAAATTTTAAACCAGTTTTGGACTTGAGAAAAAGAAGACTTAAAATGCCTAAATAATTTGAACATGGTCACATGGCAAGTAGAAGTAATAGTTGGGATTGAAACCCAAGTGTGCCCAGTTTTTCTGAACAAAAATCTATCTTCCATTTTGTTATTCTTCCTAATATGACTAGACAGATATTTATTAGTATGTTTCTTTTATATATAAAAAGTTATGTTATTTTAGGAACAATTATAAAACAAAACACATTAAACCACAATGAATTGTAGGTTTTCCTAATGAACACAATTTGTAGCAGTTGTACCACATTAGGTTCCTTAATTTAGAGGACATGAAAACATTGTTAGAAGTACAAAAATTACAATTACCAGAACTTTGTTTAGAGAATAACAATCCCCTTTGTCTCTTTTGGTTTGTCTTTTCCTCTGTCACTCCTAGCCTGTTAGCATTGAATGAGAAAGCTAATAAATGTTTCTACATAATCTTACATTGCCTACAGAAAAAGTTTCATTATACCAGCATGGTTTTCATGCGATTTTAAACCGTATCTATGCATACCAAAACAACAGACAAGTCTAGCTCATCCTATTTTATTAAATTACAACCATTTACCTCTTATTTTCGTACTAAAATTTGACCAATCTTCCAAACTCCAGCTAAAATTCTACCTTATATATGAAAACTTTCTCAATCCTATCAAGGAGATTAAACTAGAGTTTTCTTCGGGTCCATGATGTATATACTTCATTACTCAATTTTTCACAATTTTGTTCATTCTTTTAGTCACTCACCCATGCCTAGATACAAGATCGTTAGCTCCTCAAGATTAGAGAATGAGAGTTTTTATACTTTGAACTCAGCCTCCAGCATATAGTACTTGGTAGCTGCATAAAATGTCTTCATTGGGACACAACTTTTGTCTAAAGACAAAAAGTGATTTGATTAACAAAATTAGTGATTTTATTCATTTCACAAAATGCCTACAAGGTAATTAAGATATGCGTAATTAAACTAGTGGATAGAGAATAAAATGTCTCTGAACTGCAAGGAAGAAGTGGGAAAACATGGAGGTTCTTGACACAACTTCATGAACAGTCACATATCTGGGAGATCTGGAAGCCACTGCTTCGAAGGCAGGTCAGTCTTTTGAATAGTGTCCAATCTATATTTAAAAATGTGTTCATTAGAAACCTCTGGACTGCATGGTGAAAGTGAGGCAAGTCCTCATCTTGCTGGAAAATGGGATAACTGAAGGCTTTCTGTAGCTACAGAAAAAAACATTCCATGAGTGTGTCCAAAAAAACAAATACCGTGATAGTGCCTTCTACAACAAGGAGTTAATTAAAACCTGTGTGCTTCATATGACACAAAAGACATTTAGTGAATCCCTTACAAGTGGAATTGTGAAATGTTGGTTTTCAGTGCTCCATGTGTGAGGGTGATAATGTTATTTTTCTAGTCAAAGGTGATAATGATTCATTTTTCCTACTTAAATAAAACAGCTTTGTCACTGACAGTCAACTCCACCTCCCTGGGACCTGAAATCTGCTGCAAAACTTGTATCATTTTACTTCACTGTCTCCACTGGGGCTTGAAGCATGTTAAAGCAGTAAGGTTTTATTCTTTATTTATGGAAAATGCACTACGTAATAGGCTGAAGCTTGCTAAATTTCCATTTCCTGGGACTTCTCTAAAGAAGAAAAAAAAATTTGCCTCACTGCTTCCTCTGCATATGGGGCTGCTCTGCACACTGTCTTAAGATACACTCTTTCTGCTTCATCTCATTATACAATGGGAAGTGCTTTGACTACCTGATAGGTGTTGCTGTCTGGTACACTTAATTACTTTTGCACTGCAGTCATTACAACCAAGTTTACAAGATTTTGACATATGAAATTAAGTGCTATAAGGGTACCTACAAATTGATGGGTATTACACGTTTACATATTGATATGATACTAACACAATTTAAAATATTAAGAAATGGTTTATGAAATTTAGTAATGCTACCAAAGTTAAAGATGTAGTTAATTACATCTAATTTTGAATTCTAAATTGATAGTTAAGCACAGTGTTACATTACATCTTTCCAACCATCTGAGCTCCTAAATATGGTAATAACTTATTGATGTGCTAAACATAGAAGTGTATTACCTACCCATGATGCCATGATTTAAATTTTGAGTCTAGGTATTATTATTTTAGGTATTTTATTTATACCTTGTCTTGATTCAAGTGCACTTATCGTAATTGAATTTGATTTTGTCTCTTTGTAAAGAATTTCAGGCAACCATTTGAATTCTGTTTCTCTTGTAATGGCCTACATAGAGATACCTCAAATAAATAAATGTGCCCTCCTGTATCAGGAAGAGAGTGATAACAATTCTGAAAAGCACTACTAATAATATCAGGTGATAATTGAATCAAAGGAAACTGCTGTTCTCTTCACTGAGATGTAAGACAATTGCATTAGGCAATCTTTGAAAATTTTAATTAGTATGTGCAATATTCTGTGTTTAGAACCTCTGGATCTTTACTGGCCTCTTTGAAATGAATTGATTGTTAAAGTCTGATTCCTAAAGAGGAAATTGCCAGAAACATTTCACAATTGACATGACTACCTTCTTAGCATTCTTGGCTGAAGAGACAAATATAGCTGGTAGGTATAAAATTAACTATGCATTTATTACTTTAAGTCCTTGCTTTATTGCTTCTCAGCCTTTTGGCTACGATTATGTGAAGTCCTTGCTTTATAATATATACAATGAAACTTAAGTGAGTAATCTCTGAGTTAGTTTGTGGTTTGTGTGTATATTAATATTTCCATGCCTGGGAACTCTTAATATGATAATGAATGTTTTACATTAAATTTTATTTTAATTTGAGGTCCCCAGAAAGACTTCATAATAAAATAAAACAAATACTTTCTGCTTAATATTTAAATTTACCATTTGTCCATGCTTCCTTCCCCTTTTTTTTTTTTTTTTTTTTTTTTTTGCTTTGGCCCAGATAAAAAGCCTCAAATATGTGATAATAAACCCAAATTGATTTCTATAATGCTTTCAATAAAAAGGCAGTTTATCTGGTTTCAACAAGTACATGCAGCAGAAGCCAGTGAATTCTGGCCCTGGGTTGGACTAGCATTTGGTAGCCATATATCAGAACTTGTATAAATTATCAGAGCTTGTAAAGATTGCTTTGATAGCCAAGCACGGTGGCTCACGCCTGTAATCCCAGCACTTTGGGAGGCCGAGGCAGGCGGATCACAAGGTCAGGCGATCGAGACCATTCTGTCTAACACGGTGAAACCTTGTCTCTACTAAAAATACAAATAAATAGCTAGGTGTGGTGGCGGGCGCCTGTAGTCTCAGCTACATGGGAGGCTGAGGCAGGAGAATGGTGTGAACCTGGGAGGCGGAGCTTGCAGTGAGCCGAGATCATGCCATTGAACTCCAGCCTGGGCAACAAGAGTGAGACTCCACAAAAAAAACAAAACAAAACAAAAAAACAGTGCTTTAATATAAAATGCCCAATGAATGAATATGAGAATGTGCTAACCTGAGTTAGGTCTCCTATCTAGAAAAACAAAATATGTTTAAAGATTGAGTGGTAACAAAATAACTCCTAAGCATTGATACTCATTTCCTAACACATTTATTTATTCAGCATGCATTTATCAATTTTGTTCCTATATACAAAAATAGAGAAACAATTGTAAACAAAACACAACCAATTCCTTCATGGTATGGATCAAATATTTAGACGAATGAAGCTTAGGCAAATATTTTGATGTATTACTACAGTTTATTTTAAAATATACTAATTTATTTTCACACAAATCTCAATATCTGAACTTATTTTACTTCATCCAATACTGCTCAGCTCAGACTTTGGATTTTTTTTCTGAGACCCAGAAAACTTTTTTTAAACTGTGTATTAGACATTTACAATTAGATGAGCCACAAGACGAACAGATACAAGCTTCCAAAACTCAAGTCATTGTCTTACCAAGAAAACTTACTCCTTCTTTGGCATTCTAAGTTATCCTAAATGACAACACACACCACCAGAAGCTAAGATGTCACCATTGATTCCTTCTAATTACCATAAGCCTAACACAGAATCAATCACCAGGTTCTACTAATATAGCATCTAATATTGTCAGAAAAAAGCAGACAAAATATGTCTGCCTAAATGAAGATGAGGCGGATAATGAATAGAGATGTAGAGATACAGAGAAAATCAACAGCAGATGTAAGAAACAAATATCTCATGTAGTATTATAGAAAGAAACAAGTGTTATGGAAAAATTTAAAAATAAAATTGAGTAGTCTATTTTATGCAATTAGAGAAACATACATATTAAAACAATTTCAATTTTATTATGTAATTATTTTGCTTCATGCTTTTTGACTATTTTAAAATGAAAATATTTATTTTGTGTATTGAACTTATAATTTTAAGTTGATTTGATTTATTTATTCTTAATCTTTTGGTTCAAGATAAAAATGAAACAGAAGAGTAGATTTACATATTTTTTTAAATGTCCTAATTTCAATTTTTGAAGCCTCATAACTGGTTTCTTCCTCAAGAGATGTGTTTGAAAATGACACAAAGCCACTGTCTTTATTCATGTTTCTTTCCGGTGTAATTGCTCTGAACAATACATCTTTATCTTCTGTTTTTAGTTGTTAGGTATTGGTTCCTGAGAAGAAAATAGTCTTTCTTACTAAGCTAACAAAGTGTTGTTTGTTATAAAGACTTCTTCAAATGAAAGGTCTCCTTTTCTACTGTTTTTGTTGAAAAGTCCCTTTAATAGAAAATCCATTTATCCCTCCCTAAACAGACGCTACTTTGGTTTTCTGTATGAACAACCCGAAAAGGTATGCAATGTTTGTTTTCCCCTTAAACGAAGTATTTCTAGTGAGCATGTTATATTTATAGCTTGATCAACATTACTAAGCAATTGCTGAAATATATTTTTCTAAAGAAAAGCTTCTTTGTAGATTTAGCATAAAGTCTCTCAATATTTCATTCTGTGAAGGAATAGATGGATAAATGAGCTTCTGTGAAATAGGTTGGCAGAAAAAGATAACTTACATTTTTATGTTTTGTGCTAAGGCAATATGGCAATAGAGTATTATTTTGATATACAGGAAGATATAAATTCCTCAGTTTATTCAACTAAAATAACACTGTCTTGCAATCTTTACATAAAAGATGAAAATTATTGCTCGCTCCTCTCTCTCTCTATATATGTGTGTGTAAATATATGTATACCTATATGTACATATATATACCTATATTTTATCTATCTAATATCCACACATCACAAAATATGATGCAAGTTGATAAACACTGATTATGTAAATATATGAGTGTATACAGAAAACTAAACAAAATAGCTTTCTAACTTATACAGAACATTTTCTTTTGCAATTCAAGTATTATTTTCTTTCAGCATAACTCAGCAGACTCAGGCATTTGCAGATTCCACTCAGAGTAATGGAAGAAAGCGCGGTGGAAGGAAACATTTATCAAGTGCCTGTTTTAAGCTATTCACCAAGATAAGGGCTTCCACAGTTTACATACACTTGGTAACAACCCTGATGGATGTTAGACAAAATCTCTATTTCTTTTACAGTTCAGATAATTTTTGTCCCAGTAAATAATTCATAAAAGTTGTCACTGAAAACAATAAATAAAAATACTCACAAATAAAAATACTCCCACCAATGAATCCTCACCCTAAATTCACATGAGCACTGCCAACATTTTTATAGATCTATTTAGACACTCACCAACATATTTTGAAAACAAAGTGTTCTATAGATATTAGTCAATACAAGCAAAAGTAGTTACTCTGAGAAATAATAAGTACAGATTCAACTTTGTCCCACATAAAATATGGCCTCCTTTTCAATGCTCACTTTCACATCTGTGATTTATACGTACATCACTCTCCCAGATTATTAATGCCTGGGCTGCTTTTAGCCTCTAGTTTGCCTCTTTCCAAACTTACAGAGCAGTCTTTCTGTCACAGGAAGCTAACCATAACCACTCACCTGATTCAATTATTTCAATTTCTGTAAAGTAAAATTAAAATTTCTTATCTCAGTGTAAATGGTTATCCATGACTTTCCTTTTGCTTAATTGAGCTATAATTTTCTTTGTAGTTTCTTCCATGTTACCAACATTTAAATCTTATTAAAACCCATCTATATTTTTTAGATTATTATCCTTTCTCACACTCTCCCCCTCTGTGATACTTTATCTAACTCTCTATAATCCTTCAAGATTCCAATACTGTATGAATTTCCCTTGACTCTTTAAAGTGGTATTTTCTTATTTCTCTGTAATCCTTGACTCAGTCATAGTTGTTTTCACTTGGTATTTTCGTTGTTTTGTTATACCTTGCATATTGTACCTCTATTTTAGTTTGCATGTTTTGGATTATCTCTGGCAAAGAGGACTGTTGACATGTGTAATTAAATAGCTTCCTGGAAAAGAACTCTACTTTGGGTTATGAGTTAGATAAAGCAAAAATTCTTCATTGTCAGAAAAAAATATAGTGATTTTCTGCTTCTGTTTCTTTCTCTGCCTCTCATATACATGTTTCATCCCTCTGTCCAGATGCTAATCTCTGCAGATTGCATCTCTCAGGCTTAGTTTTCAGCAGACTTCAAGTTAAGTTTGACAAAAAGGAGGCATCAAAAGAAGATAAACGGGAAGAAGAGTATAGAGGACTGGAGTATTTTGTCCTTGTTTTCCTCCCGTTGTCCCTTTTGGGTGTTATTAACTTCCACTGTTGCAAGTCTTTGTGATGAATTATCTTTCCTGCCAGGATCCTGACTTTTAATCACACAAATGTATTGCATGGTTTAGTGATCGTTAGAAGAGTGTAAAAGAAAATTGAGAGCAGAAGGACAACTCAACATTGTGAGGAGTATTTCAGCAAAACTCAGTAAAATATTGGGGACACATATAGCACTCTTTTGGTAGTCTTCTAGTGGAACAAAACACAAAGGCCCTGCAATGCTGGTCACTTGAAACTGGAAACTGCACCCTTGGATCGTGCTTGCCTGAGAATATTTAGAATGGGAGCTGTGGGGCACACAGGAATGTCAATTCTGACTATGCCTGATGAGATGAGGTACTTAATCAAAAGTGTTAAGAGACTGTTGAATATTTGAAATCAAACTTGAATTCCTACAAAAGTTCTTCATACAAACTCTCCTACCTTCCCTTCTAATACACTTCTTAGATACATATTTCAAGCATTCTTCAAACTAATCACTACCAGCAAAGAATGTATAATGTCTGCCATGAACTTCATTAGTTACCTAAAATAATATCACTTATTTTTGAAGAGATAAGATAAGGGCCCTCCAAGAGTCTTAATTAAACTACAGAATTTAAGATGAGGGATATCACCCAGATGTTTAGAGATTTTCTTTTATATATAGAATTTTTTGAAACAACAACACTATGTTAATCCTATTGTTATTGTTTCCTATGAAAGTGGACTGCTGCTTTAAAATCCTGTTTTGTTTTTATTTACACTAATGCTAATTATGATTATTTTGTCATTTTTTGTTAAAGACATAGCAGATTTTTTTTTTAAGTTTCTGCTCTTATATTGTTACAGTGCTGATTTTTCAGTTACAACTAGACAGTTTTCTTTAATTCTAATTTGTCACTCTAGAAGTTATTCAGTAGATTCGTCAAGTACTAATAGCTGTGTTACTGATGTACTTGGTAGCTATTGTTCACACTCTGAAATGAAACTGCTGGTCTAGATTTTGGCTCAATATCTTTAGCTTGAAAATTTTCTATATTTTCCCTTTCCCCTTTTTTTCCTCCTCATTTCTCATCTATTTATCTTATCCTATCTTCCACTCACTTCCTGTCTTTCTCTCTCTGGGTATCTTAAAAATAATTATATATATAATGCATATTATTTAGATGCAGTCACAACTTTTAAAAAATATTTTGTATATTAAGGCCATGTATGGAAATTCACTCAATTAAAATGGTTATTGTTTATATAACAGCATTTTAACAGGTACTTTCAAAGTTATTGTGTTTTTGATAAAACAAATTCAACATAGATTTTATCATTTTACTTTTCAAAACTCAAAGAGTCATCTTTAATTTTTTCAATGCATAATTCAGTATTACTGAACATTTTTCAATGGCTATTTATATGTATGTATTTATTTATTTTTGAGATAGGGTCTTGTTCTGTTGCCCACGCTGGAGTGCACTGGTGCAAACATGGCTCACTGCAGCCACAACCTCCTGAGAGCCAGCAATTCTCCTGCCTCAGCCTCCTGAGTAGCTGGGACTATAGCCTTATGCCATCATACCTGGCTAATTTTTCAACTTTTTATTTTCTGTAGAGACTGGGTCTTGGCATGTTGCCTAGGCCAATCTTGAAATCCTGGGCTCAAGCAATCCTCCCCCTCAGCTTTCCAAAGTGTTGGGATTATAGGCATGAACCTCTAAGCCTAGCACCAATAGCTATTTATTAACAAAAAAATGAGAGCAACAAAGAAAGTCACTATCCTTATGTATATTTGTATACATACTTATGCCTATTTTTACATTTATGGATATATTTGATCACATATGTCAAACTATATGCACTTATAAATATTCACTTCTATGTGTTATATTACTTTCAAATATAATATTTATGTTTTATGCAGAAATTAAAAAAGTCAGCAGCACATTAAAAATGTTTAAACAATTAATATTTTGTAAGCAATGAGTAATATCTGGGTTTCACAAGCAAATTTTCTCTTTTTAATTTATTTTATCTGTAATAAAGTAAGAAAAACTGAATGGCATTCCATTAAATGTCCATAACCACATTTTAAAAATTCAACTTATTTTTCCATAGACAAACAAACTTACTTGTTTCCAAGACTTGGGTATTTTTTTTTTTTTAGGAAATCTTGCCATTTGCAACAATAAAGATGAAATTGGATGAAATTATGTAAAGTGAAATAAGCCAGACATAGGAACAAAAATACTGCATAATCTTATTTATATCTGGACTCCAAAAAAAAAATTAATTTATAGGTGGCACTCAGGGGTTGGAGGTTGGGGAAATAGTGAGATACTGGTCAAAGGATACAGACTCCAATTTAAGATGAATAAGCTCTGGAGACCTACTGTGTACCATGCTGACTATAGTTAATAATAATGTATTGCATACTTGAAATTTACTAAGACAGTAGATCTTAAGTATTCTTAACACACACACACACAGAGTAACTATGGCAGTTAATGGATGTATTTAGCTTGATTGTGGTAATGATTTCACAATGTGCACATATACAAAAACGACACATTGTATGCCTGGAATATACACATTTTATTTGTCCTTTATACCTCAATATAAAGAGTAAAAGAAGATAGTTTATGGTTTCAAAATAGTTACACTCTTCATTTGACTAAAATAAATCAATATTTTTATTATTTTTATTATTTAATTGATAGTTTTTTTTTTTTTTTGAGACAACGTCTCACTCTGTCACCCAGGCTGGAGTGCAGTGGCACGATCTCTGCTCACTGCAAGCTCCGCCTCCCGGATTCACACCATTCTCCTGCCTCAGTCTCCCTAGTAGCTGGGACTACAGGCACCAGCCACCGTGCCCGGCTAATTTTTTTGTATGTTTATTAGAGACGGGGTTTCACCGTGTTAGCCAGGATGGTCTCGATCTCCTGACCTCGTGATCCGCCCGCCTCAGCCTCCCAAAGTGCGGGGATTACAGAAGTGAGCCACCGCTCCTGGCCAATTGATGGTTTTTTATACTATTTTTAGAACAATGGCTGGCACATAATAATCTGTATTAATTTTCTTTCCTTTTTTGAAAATATATATACAACAAATTTATTTTAATAAAAGATTTAAAGGACGAGCCTTATTTAAATTTATCTTTTTTCTATTCCTCATATTGCACTGTAATTCTATAGCTCTACAGCTTTGAAAGTTGCAAAGAAAGGGAACGGTAGCAAGATTGGTAAATAAACTAATAAAAAATAAGAGCTTTTGGAACTTGTGGTATGTCTATTTTTAAATCTCCGTAAGCAGCTCATAGCTTAAAGGAAACACTGTTTTGTAAAATGTTTCATAAGGAATTTCCCCTTGTGAAGTTTATATCTATAAGGTAGCAAAGGACAAAATAAAAGGAGTATTTATTTGACAGCCAAAGGGAATTGAACATGGACAACATGAAAAGGGAGATATCATTTATGATTATATTAGTAGAATTCTTTGAAAAAAATTAATTGAAGCAAAATTCATAGGGTTCAAAAACAATCAATTACTTACAATTCATATATGTTACATCAAAGCTAATGTCATAGTTTGAACTTGAACTACCAGGTACATTTCCTGTTGTTCTGTAGTAATTCAGCCATGCATTTTAGCTATCTAAAGTGAAAGTCATACATATTTCATATATGAAACCATCAGCTAAACCATTCCATAATCAAATAGACATTGAAATACTAAGTACAACAATCTGAAATGTTTGGTAAACTTTAGGGGGAAACAGTAAGCTCCATTTTAATATCTATTTTTATGAAGAAAATTAACACCTCTACATTTTACTTATTTTTAATGCAATATATAATTTCTTTGTTCAGATTCACTGTGTTTCTTTCTCAAATGTTTCTTTTTTCCCACTCCAAAAATAATCATAAAACATCTTTATGACCTAGAATAATAATATATAAAAGGTATAAATTACAAATGAAACAATGGATGATTTTAAGTACATCAAAATTATAATAATTTTTTTATTTATGAGATCATAAAAATGTCAGACAAGTTACATTTTGGATGATGGTATTTGTAACACTTCTAAAATATTAGTATGCAAATCAACAAAAACCCAAAAATCTAACTGAGAAATAGACTAATGAAATGAGCAAGTGTGTTATGAAAACAAACAACAAACTCAATTGGCTATTAGGGAAAGAAATTCAAACTGATCAAAACTTGATATGATTTCAAATATATATGTAATGCCAACCTACTTATCTGATTGGTTTTTATTTTTAATTCTGAAAATATGAAACTTGTTACATAGGGCAATAGAAAAATTCTAGAGGTAGTGTACATGGTGCTAATATATTTGGGGAATTACTTGACAATATCTACCTAAGTAGAGAATATGAATAGCTGTTGACACACTAGTTCTACTCCTACGTATACACCCCAGATAAATTTTTTGCATATGTATACTAGGAGATATACACAAACTTTAAGCATAGCAGCATAAAGTTTAAAATTAAAAATTGAAATATAGGATATACTATTTCTGTTAAGGGCTGGCTAGGGTATTTGGCTAAACCCTCATCTAGAAAAAAAGTCATGGTAAATGACTTAACAGTGAAAAAGACTTAGAAAACTGCTAAGCTAATATACAAGAAAGAATGAACAAGCTTTTCTCCTAATAGTACATACTAAGATTTCTTAAAGTGGATGAACTGTGACAGTGATGCTAAACTCAAAAGTCCAGAGCAGACCTAAGACAGGAGTCATTTTCAGGCCTGTCCATAGGTTTGCAGAACGTCAAGCAAACGTTTTTTGTTTCTTTGTTTATTTTGCAGACAGGACCTCGTATATATAAACAGTTTGGTCATAAGTGCATTAGAAAATCTACGATCTAATGTAAGATATTATTTTTAATGAATATTTAAAATAATAGATAGAGAAGGGGTAAACATTAGTTTATTATCAGATCCATCCATGTAAAGATTCTTCGTTGTCCAGGCCCTCTATCTTTCTATTTAGGTTCGAGAAATATCTCCATGTTCTTTATTGACAAAAAAATAGTACTATCTCTGCTTTTATTTCGGATTGTAGTTTTTGTATCCCCTCTCTTTGTTTCTTTGTTTGTCTAAATAACTGTGTGTCTTTTTTTTTTTTTTTTTACCAAGTATGAAGTTTTGGTTGTGTTGATTTTCTCTGTTTTTCCATTTTCTATGTTATTTACTCAAGCTGTAATCTTTACTTCCTTCCTTCTGCTAGCTTTGGCTTCAGTTTGTTGTTCTTTTTCCAGTTCCTTGGTAAAGTTAGGGTATTTATTGACATTTTTTTAATGTACTCATTTACGGCTGTAAGTTTTCCTCAGAGCATTGCTTTTGTTGCATCCTTTAAATTTACATATGTTGTATTTTTGTTTAAATTCATCTCAAAGTATTTTATTATTGCCCATGTGAATTCCTCTTTCACCCATTGGTTACTTAATAGTAAGTTGTTCAATTTCCATGCATTTAGAAGTTTTCCAGTTTTTATATGTAGCTTTATTTTATAGCAATCAGAAAAAATAATTTGTATAATCTCAGTCTGTCTGAATTAAGACTTCTTTTCTAGTGTAACATATTGTATAGCCAAAAATGTGCATTCCTGTTTATACTTGTGTCCCTTCCCCCATGTAAGAACACCCTGTTTGCCCTTCTATTCTTTCCACAATGTGAGGACACGTAGATAGTGCTGTCTATGAGGGACGAGCCTTCACTAGATACTGAATATGCCAGCACTTCATCACCAGCGCTTCACCTTGCATTTCCCAGCCTCCAGAACCAAGATAAAATAAATTTCTGTTCTTTATAAATTACCCATTCTCTGGCATTTTTTTAATAGCAGCACAAACAAACACATTTGTGCCATTTTCCAATTTACTTTCTATATGATGTATATTTATATATATGCACACCCATTCACCCATTCATACATTTATATACATTTGCATATATATGCACATGCACAAATATAAAAATATGTATAAACACATACTATTGTTCCTCAGTTCTTTTAATACTGCCTTCTCTTGTGTTTGAGCAACTTCTCAGTGGTTAGTATGTGAATTATAATTAATATCGTACATTTCTAACAATTGAGTTTGAATTTAGTTTCAATGATGTGTTAAAATCTCTGCTCCTATAAAGCTGTCATCACTTTTAGATTGCTCCTATTATACGTTACATGTTTATACATTGTGTGTCCATCAACCTGAGTTTATAGTTTTTGTTTTTAAATCATATAGGAAACAAAAAAGAAGTTACATCCAAAAATACTTTAATACTTTTATACTTACCTATGAAGTTACTTTTGTTGAATTCTTCATTTTATATATGTGTGTATTGTATATTTATTTATATGTGTATATATATATTTATTGTATATTTATATGTGGCTTTCAGTTATTGTTTAGTGACTTAATTTCAGCCTGAAAGACTCCCATTAACATTTCTTGTAAGCCATGTCTACCACTGACAAACTGCCCAGCTTTTGAATATCTCAGTATGTCCATTTTTGAAGTTTAGTTTTGTCACAGACAGAATTCTTAGTAGACTGTTTTTTTTTTCTTTCAGAACTTTAGTCATTCTAATTCCTTCTGCACTCCATGGTTTCTGGTATGAAATCTTATTAAGAATCCATTTAGGCCGGTCACGGTAATCCTAGCACTTTGGGAGGCCGATGTGGGTGGATCACCTGAGGTCAACAGTTCAAGACCAGCCTGGCCGTCATGGCGAAACCCCTTCTCTACTAAAAATGCAAAAATTAGCCAAGCATCATGGCACATGTCTGTAGTCTCAGCTACTCAAGAGGCTGAGGCACTTGAACCCTGGAGATGGAGGTTGCAGTAAGCTGAGATTGCCCCACTGTACTCCAGCCTAGGCAACACAATGAGACTCCACCTCAAAAAAAAAAATCCATTTAATGTGATGAGCTGATTCTCTCTTGCTGCTTTCAAAATTCTTTCTTTGACTATGGCTTTCAACGTTTTGGTTGTAATGTGTCTTGGTGTAGATCTCTTTTTGTTTAACCTGTTGCATGTGTATCTAATTTCTTGGATTATGGATTACTGTCTTTGATCAAATTTGGGAAGTTTTTGCCCAGCTCTTTACATATTCTTTCTGCCCCTTTCCCTGTTACTCTCATAATGTATATTTTGGCATGCTATGTGGTGTCCCATAAACCGATCTGTTAATTTCCAGTTAATCTTTTATTTTTTTCTGTTCCTCAGATGGGATAATTTTAAATCTCTCAACTTCTTCTTGTTTACTTATTTCTTCTTCTGCCTGCTCACATCTGCTGTAGAACTCTCCTAATTAATTTCTCATTTCCATTATTATACACTTCAGTTTAAATTATTTTCTGGGTTCTTTTTACACTTGGACACAGGATGGGGAACATCACACACCGGGGCCTGTCATGGGGTGGGAGGAGTAGGGAGGGATAGCATTAGGAGATACACCTAATGTAAATGACAAGTTAACGGGTGCAGCACACCAACATGGCACATGAATACATATGTAACAAACCTGCATGTTGTGCACATGTACCCTAGAACTTGAAGTATAATTTTAAAAAATATTTTCTGGGTTCTTTTTAAATAGTTATATCTGTTTATTGATATTTACCTTTTTATACATTGTTCTATTGGTTTCCCCTCATTCTTTCTCTTTAGTTTTCTTTCTCTCCTGGAATATATTTCAGATAATTGACTTAAAGTCCTTGTCTAGCAAGTCCAAAGTCTAGGTTTCCTCAGGCATGGCTTCTGACATGTTTAATTTTTTCTTTATAAGTTGGTCATTCTTTTCCATTTCTTTGTATTATTTTTCACTTTTGTGATTATTGAAAACTAAATGTCTTGAATATTGTAATGCGGTAACTCTAGGAATTAGATTATACATAATTCAAGGGTTTACTGATGTCAGTTGTTAATTGCTGCAGTCATCTGACTTTAAAATGAATTCTCCAAACTATTTTTTGCAGATACTGTATTCATTTCTATGTGTGGCCTCTGAAGTCTTTATTCTATTTTCTTAGTGGTCAGCTGATCACCTGACCAAGATTGGCTAAACATATGGAGAAAACCAATTAACAAATAAAATAAACATAGAATAATCTCTCTCAGTCCGCAAATTCACTGTAAGCTGTGGCACTCCTTTAATGCTAAGACAAACCAGCCTTCATAATCTTGCATGGAACCCACAGATCTGTCAGTTTTATAACTGTAGAAACATTTTAGGTCTTTTCTAAGCATGCATTCAACTGTTGGTATATATGCATGTCACACTCCAAATTCCATACTATACACAATATCTCTTCAAATTCTTTATCCACCAAGAATTTTTCTTCTTAGTGTTCCCCTTCCCACCCTTTTGAATTTTTCTTTTACTTGCCCCATATGCCATCTCTTGCCTCAGACAACTATAAGTAGTTTATGTCTTTAAGTGCTTTTGACAGGCACCACCACTACCAAGACTACTGTTCCAGTCTGAGAGGGATGAAACAAAGGTCAGCCACTGCATTGACTCCTCAGGAAAACACCAGATATGTCAAAATGCATACACACAGTTTTTGAGAACAGATCCTATTACATTCTAATACCAGCAAGCCATGCCAGAAATGTCTACTGCTGCCCCCACAGCTGCTTCCCTACTGGTAAATAGGGAGAAAATGGTAAGTGGGTAAGCAAAAGCACTACAATATTTTTCTACCAAAGTTTAGCAGGCTTTTTCTTTTTAAAGCACTCCTTCAATTACTGTAAGTTTTAAAAATTAGATTCGGGAGGTCTTGAAAAATGGATTCTGTCTTGTTTTTTATTAGCTTAATGATTCCTTCATTGGAGAGACAAATTATTTGATATCCCTACTTTGTTAGTTTCTGTTACATCACTCTGCAAAGGTTTTAAGGGAGCAGCAAATACAATCTCAGATTTGAGTAAATTGCAGGAGACTTCTGGGTTCCAAACTCTGTATGAGAATTTAGCGGGTTGAGAAAGCTTCTCAGTTACAAACTTGGACCACTTTAATATAATTTGATTGATACCCCAAATGGAGAAGGCAAAAGCCAAAAAAGTGAGCCCAAAAGTTATAAAAACAAGAAATGGGGAAACACTCCCTTGGAATAGAGTAATATCAAGACTTTAACAATATCAATGACTATTCCTTTCCCGTAGAGTAAGTAACCAGACAAAATGAAGGTGTCTATTGTAGTTAATTCATGTCTATTTCACTCTATATGTTGAGTGTTTGGTGGACAGATAATTTTTCTTTTTAGTTTAGATTTGTACCTTTCTTTTGAGTTTAGATCTCTGTATTAAGAAGAATTGCAAACTAGGAGCTACTGATTTGTTGGAATTACGCGTGGTTCTAGATTTCAAACATAATCCCATAATTAAATGTGATTATGATGTATTTTGTCAAAGATGGAAGAATTTCTATGGGAAAGTTACCCATCATGAGGATTAGAGATGGTCTGTAGCATAGTTATAGTAGTGGCCCCTAATTTATTCTTGCATCCCTGTACTTTTTGTGCAGACATTTTTACATTGACTCCTACTCTGCCCATGTGACTTGCATTGTGTAAGGGAACAGGAAGATCAATGGAAACAGAAACTTGGAAAAATGTTTATACCTTGGAGCTTATAGTCTCTTGATGCTTTTGGATGCTTCCTTACATTGATCAAGACTGGAATGAAAGACCAAACACCACATAGACTAGTTACTCCCATCAACCCAGCTAATGCTACCCACTCTCCAGAAACAGAGCTGTCTAAATGTCAGATGATTCTACATACATGGTTGCTCCCCGCTGGTGACAAAAGAACCTTTCATGTCATCCCAATGCAAATAGTTTAACCACAGAATTATAAGCTAAGTAAATGTTTATATTTTTAGGGAAGATTTTTTTCAATATACAATAATAAAAAACTGATTTACCTTTCTTGAAGTAGGTACAAATTTTAATTTAAAAATAAATTATTTTTATAGTTAAGGAATATTTATGACCAATCTCTCATCACATATTATCTCTACCTTATTCCTATTCATCATTCCTCTTAAGACACAAAGTAAATATTTATTGTAACAATTTATACTATGCCTTAGTTTGAGCTGCTATAACAAAAATGCCTTAGAATGGGTAATTTATGAATAACATAAATTTATTTCGTACAGTTCTGGAGGCTGGAACATCCAAGATCAAGGCACTAGCAGAATCAATGTCAGATGAGGACCAAATTCTTCATAGGTGAAAAGGAAAGAATGAGCTCCCTTCCTTGAACCTCTTTTACAAGGGCACTAATCTTATCCATAAGAATTCTGCCGTTATGACCTAATCACACCCTAAAGTCCTCACCTCTTAATATTTGAGCATTAATGTTTGAGTGTTGTCTTAGATAGGTTTGTGCTGCTATAACTGAATATCTGAGACTGTATAAGGAACAGAAGTGTATTGGCTTACGGTTGTGGAAGCTGAGAAGTCCAAAATTGAGAGGCTGCCATGTCACAAAAGCTTTCTTGTTGCATCATCTAATGGTAAAAAGCAGAAGGGCAAGAAAGAAGAGATTGAACTTGCAGCCTCAAGCCCTTTTATAATATAGAATAATCTAATAATGAAGGTGGAGTTCTCATTATCCCAACTCCACCAATTAGGCCCTACCTCCCAACACTGTTGTATTGAAGATTCAGTTTCCAACATATGCATTTTGGGGCACAGAGTCAAACCATGGAATTTCAACCCTAACTTCCAAACTTTGTGTTATTTTCAAAATACAAAACACATTCATTCCACCCCACTACCCTCAAATTCTTACTCATTCCAGTACCAACTCCATAATTCAAATTCTCGTGTAACATCATGTGAGTGAGACTCAAATCATGATTTATCCAGAGGCATATTGCTCTCCAGCCATAAGCTTGTGAGGTAGAATGACTAAAATCTTCCCAAAACACAATAATGAGACAGGAATTTTATAGACATTCTCATTTCAAAGAGAGAAATAGCCATAAAAGGGGGGTTAATGGTCCCAAGCAAGTACAAAACCCAACGGGACAAATGTCACATCTTTAGGTTTCCAGAATAATCTTTGTTGGCTCTATTCCATACCTCTGCCACACTGTGGTAGAGGTTGGACTTCTGAAGCCTTGAAGGGCCCAAAGCTCATGGCTTTGGAGGGCTCAGCCCATGTTGCAGCTGTCACAGGTCTAAGGTTCTTCTTGCCTGTGGTTCTCCCAAGGCTGGTGTTACATACAGCTAGCTCTACAGTTCCTGAGCCTTGGTGACAACCCCACCCCTGTAACTCCATGTGGTACTGCCCTAATGGGGACTCTTTGCAGTGGCTCTGACTCTATGATTCTACAGGGCATTGGCCTAGTAAAAGCTCTCTTCAATGGCTCCACCCCTGCTACAGGTTTCTGCCTTGTCTCTCAGGCTGTTTGTTGTATCTGTTGAAATCTAGATGGAGGAGGACATGCACCTACAGCTCTTGCATTATATGCGACTAAAGACTTAAACCCACATGGAGGTCACCAAGATTTGCTACTTGCATCTTCCAATGCTCTGGTGTGAGCCACACTTGCGTTATCTTGGGCCCTACCTGGGGTAACCAAGGAGCAATGTGCACCAGAATGCAGGGAACAGAGTTCTGAGGTGGATCTGGGCAGTGAGTTTACATAAGGCACCCCAGGTTTGCCCCCTGAAACCATTCTGCCATTCTTGAGCTCTGGGCCTGCAATGGGAAGAGCAGTCTAAAAGATTTCTCAAATATCTTTGGGGTCTTTCTCCCACTGTCTTAATAAATAATCTCTGGCTTTATACTATCCATACTCAACTTCTTATTAAACATTCTCTTGCCTACAGCCTAGGTTCCCTCTACTAAAGATGCTTGTTCTTTCTGTACCACAAGGCCAAGGTGTAAATCCTTCAAATCTCTAACCACTGTTTTTATTTTTTAATTACAATTCTGTCTTTAAATTACTTTTTGTCCTGTTATTTTACTATACAAAATTGAAAAAAGTCACATAGCACCCTGAATGCTTTGCTGTTTAGATTATTCCTTCCAACAGATATGCTAGTTGATAGCTCTTGCATTCTGCCTTTCAAAATGCCCTTGGGCGTGGACACAATTAACCAAATCCTGAGCCACTTTATAATGCATATGACCTTTCCTCCAGTTTCTAATAGGTTATTCGTTATTTCTGTCTGAGACCTCATTAGTATTGCCTTTATCATTCATTTGCCTAGCAACATTTTGATCAAAATCACTTAGGTAATCTCTAAGATGTTTCAATCTTTCTTTACAGTTCTTTGCTTCTGAACACTCAGCAATTCTGCTGAAACTCCTTAACCGTCTGTTTATTGCAATCTAGGGTTTTCTAGCATGTTTCTCCAAACTTTTCTAATCCCTATTCATTATCAAGTTCCAAAGCCACTTTCACATGTTTATATATTTTTATAGCAACACCCCACTTCTCTGATATCAGTTTTCTTTCTTAGTTCATTTTTTACCTGAGACGAAATAATTTGTAATGAACAGAAATTTGCCGACTCATGTTTTGTAGGGTAGGAAGGCTAAGATTGAGGGGCTGGATTCTGGCAAGGGCTTTCTTGCTGCATTATCGCATGACAAACAGTAAAAGTGCAGGAGAGGGTGAGAGAAAGCAAGAGATCAAACTTACAGCCCCAAGCCCTTTTGTAATAGGCATAATCCATTTGTGATAGGCATCACACTCATGACTTAAAAACCTCCTGCATTAGTCCATCCTCACTCTGCTAAAAAGAACTACCTAAGACTGGCTAATTTATGAAGAAAAGAGATTTAATTGACTCACAGTACAACAGGCTGTAAAGGAAGCATGGCTAGGCGGCCTCAGGAAACTATAATCATGGCGGAAGGCAAAGGGGAGGAAAGCACGTCTTACTATGGTGGAGCATGAGAGAGGGAGTGAAAGAAGAGCTACACACTTTTCAACAAGCAGATCTCATGAAGACTCAGTCATTATTATGAGAACAGCAAGGGGGAAATTTGCCCACATGACCCAATCATCTCTCACCAGGTTCCTCCCCCAACATTAAGAATTACAATTTGACATGAGTTTTGGGTGGGGATACAAAGCCAACCATATCACCTCTTATTAGGCCTCACCTCCCAACACTGTTGCATTTGATATTAAGTTTCTAATGCATGCTTTTTGGGGGACAAACTCAAACCATAGAAGATATCAACATATGAATTTTGGAGAGACATAAATATTTAGACTATAGCCATCCTATCATGTATTTTTATAAAGTTTTCCCTTCTTTTTTGTCTCTGGACATCAAGAGGGGTATTTTCTTTTCTTTCTTTCTTTTTTTTTTTTTTTTGAGATGGAATCTCACTCTGTCACCCAGGTTGGTGTGCAGTGGCGTGATCTCAGCTCACTGCAACCTCCGCCTCCTGGGTTCAAGTGATTCTCCTGACTCAACCTCCCAAGTAGCTGGGACTACAGGAGACTGCCACTATGCCCGGCCAATGTTTGTATTTTTAGCAGAGATGGGGTTTCACCATACTGGCCAGGCTGGTCTTGAACTCCCACCCACCTCGGTCTCCCAAAGTGCTGAAATCACAGGTGTGAGCCACTGTAACTGGTCCAGTATTTTCTATTTATATGTAACTCAGTTCACTATTATTCTGTTATGATGTTTTAAATGACACTTTAGCCTTCTACTTGCTTCTTAATGTGATTATATTTTGGGAATTTTATATTATTGGATATTATGGTTTGGATATTTGTCACCCCAAGCCAAATGTGAAATTTGAACCCCAGTGCTACAAGTGGGGCCTGATGGGAGATGTTTGAGTAATGGGGGTAAATCCAACATGAGTACATTAATTCCGTCCGTCTGGAGTGAGTGAATTCTCACTCTATTAGTTTGCATAAAAGCTGATTGTTTAAAAGGACTTGGTGCATTCTTGATCTCTCTTGCCTCCTCTCTCATTATATGATTTCTGTGCACATCACCTGCTGACTTCCCTTTGCCTTTCATTATGAGTGGAAGCAGCCTGAGACTCTCAACAGAAGCAGATGTCACCAGCACCATGCTTCTTGAACAGCCTGTGGGACTATGAGGCAAATAAACCTCTTATCTTTATAAATTACTCAGGCTCAGATATTCCTTTATGACAACAAAAACAGACTAAGATATTGTATTTTAAATCTACTAATAATGTATTATTTTTATAGATTCAGTTTTATGGCAATATTATTTGTTCATTCATCTATATTGTGACATATATTAATCACAATTATTTTAATATTTATGCTCAATCTTTCCAAAATCTAGATAATCTGCTGCTGAATTTCTTTTTTGCCTCTTGGCTTTTCATTATTTGTCCACGTCTCCTGGTATGCCTTATAATATTTACAAGTGTCATTTACTAAATGTAAATAATAGGAGAAATACTTTGAGACTTTCATTGAATATCAAGCACTTCCATAAACAAACACCCCATAAAAAAGTGGGCAAAGGACATTAACAGACATTTTCCTAAGGAAGGCATACATGCAGCCAGCCAAAACATATATGACAAAAATCTCAAAAACACTGATGATTCGAGAAACACAAATCAAAATTACGATGAGATACCATGTAACACCAGTCAGAATGGTTATTACTACAAAATCAAAAAATAGCAGATGGTGAGATTGTGGAGAAAACCAAATGCGTAAACACTGTTGAGAGGAGTGTAAACTATATCAGCCATTGTGGAAGGCAGTGTGGTGATTCCTCAAACACCTGAAGACAGAAACACCATTTAACCCAGCAATGTCATTACTGTGTATACACCCAGAGGAATATAAATAATTCTATTATAAAGACACATGCACACATATGTTCATTGCAGCACTATTCACAACAGCAAAGACATGGAATCAACCTAAATGCCCATCAATGACAGACTGGATAAAGAAAATATGGTACATATACACAATGGAATACTATACAGCCATAAAAAAGAACAAGAACATGTTCTTTGAAGGGACATGGGTAGAGATGGAGGACATTATCCTTAGCAAACTAACCCAGGAACAGAAAACCAAACACCACAAGTTCTTATAAGTGGGAGCTAAATGGTGAGAACACATGGACACATAAAGGGTAACAGCACACACTGGGGTGTTTCAGAGGGTGGAGGGTGAGAGGTGGGAGAGGATCTGAAAAATTAACTAAAGGGTACCAGGCTTAATACCTGGGTGATGAAGTCATCTGTACAACAATCGCCATGATACAAATTTGCCTATGTAACAAACCTGCATTTGTACCTCTAAAACTAAAATAAAAGCTTTTTTTAAGAAAGCATTTACTTAACTTTAAGCTTGGCAGATTTTAAGCAGATCTAATCAAGTTTTAATTTTGCTCTCTCAGTAGGTATGTCTTCTTATTATTTGCTTTTACACTTGAAGTACCACTTAGAAATATGGGCCATTATGATATAAACACAAGTTTGTCAATTAAGGCTAAATTACTATCTCTCTCTTTCTCTGTTTCTCCCAAATTAAAAATCATAATAGGATATATATTTTGAAAACTTTATACTTACCTCTAAATAACATCCTAAAGAAAAATCATGTTATATAGATTAGAGATCTAAACTGGGAAATAAACCACAAGACTTCTAGAGAAAAAGAGAATATTATTTTCCATAACTCAATATAGGTGAAATTTTTAAAAATAAAAAAACTTTAAATTAACTATCATAAAATTTAAACATATTTCTTCTTTGAAAATAATATTCACCATACACCAAACATTTACACGATTATTTGACACATTCTTCTTTCTATTTCTAGCATTGTTGAATGTGCAATTTTTTTTCTCTGTCTTTCTATCAGGCTTGAAGTCAATACACAAAGCTGCTTGTGGAAAAGGTTTGGCAGCTACAGCCACCCAGATATAAATATATATGTGCTGTTAGCTCTGGCAGCTGGGTCTATGTGTGCTCCCCAGTTACAGTTCTCGTCTGACCTCGTGATTGGCTCCCCTGTTAGCTGTGGTGACAGCTGTTCAGCTGTTTTGAGGTTTGGTCTATTATTATTTACTGCAACACAGGCCAACACAGTTAAGTAGCTCTATCTACTAGACGTAATTGTGCTGAACATATTTCTTGACCCAAAATCCCTGATCTGGAGAATATGATATCAAGGAATCAGAGGAGCCCACAGTCAGCAAAACCAGGAGGAACATTAACTTTTTTCATCCTGTACTTATTAGAGGCCCTCTCTTTATCTCTTCTACACCTCAACAATATAAAGTATAAACTGGAAAACTTTATTTTTTTAAAGTTTTGTAACAAAAAGGTGTACATTGTGGTAGTTTAAAACAAAATTCAAGAATTCAAATTTGCATTATCACTGTAAGAATTTTAACAAATAGAACTCTTGCAACGAATTATAAAGTGTAAGTTTAGGAGACATAAAATGAGAAAATTGACATAATCCGATGAGTATATTTATATTTATAAATTTCTTCCTAAGCACTGTGTTGAAAGCATATCACAAAAATTT
This sequence comes from Gorilla gorilla gorilla, assembly GCF_029281585.2. Lineage (NCBI taxonomy): Eukaryota > Metazoa > Chordata > Mammalia > Primates > Hominidae > Gorilla > Gorilla gorilla. The sequence goes on from NC_073240.2 coordinate 16,780,362, forward strand.
TACTTTGTGATTTTATTATTTTTTAGTATGACACACTTTCTGATTTCCCTTGTGATTATTTGCTTTGGTGAGGTATTATTTATAAGTGTCATTTCATTTAAAATCAAGTGAGGATGTTTTAATGTCTTTTTATTATTGATTTCAAATTTAATTTTATTAGAAATAGACAACATACTCTATAAGATTTTAATCTGTTGAGATAATTTTGCATATTTTTTGACACAGTATGTGATCTAACTTAGCATATCACATGGACATTAAAAGGTGATCATTTTATAGTTCTTAGATTTAGGGTCTGATATGGTTTGGCTCTGTCCTCACCCAGAACTCATGTTGAATTGCAATCTCCAGTGTTAGGGGAGGGAACTGTTGGGAGATGATTGGATCATGGAAGAGAGTGGATCTCCCCCTTGTTGTTCTCATGACAGTAAGTTCTCATGAGGTCTAGTTGTTTGAAAGTGTGCAGTACTTCCCCCTTTGTTCTGTCTCTTCCTCCAGTCATGTGAAAATGGCCCTTTTTTGCCTGTGCCTTCCATCATGATTGTAAGTTTCCTAAGTCCTTCTCCGCCATGCTTTCTGTACAGACTGGAACTGTTAGTCAATTAAATGTCTTTAGGTAAAGCAAAGCTTAAAAGTTTGGAAAATTTAAAGCATGGCCAAGAGGTAGAAAAGAAAAACGTATTTTCTGTGGAGGAATTCAAGCAGACTGCAGAAATTTGCAAAAGTAGAGAGGCACCAAATGTTAATACCCAAGACGATAGGGAAGATGCCTCAAAGGAATTTTAACGACCTTCATGACAGCCCTTCCCATCACAGGCCTGGAGGCCTAGGAGGCAAAAATGGTTTTGTGTGCCAGGCCCAGGGCCTCACTGTTCTGTGCATCCTTGGGTCATGGTGCCTGCATCCCAGCTGCTCCAGCCCCAGCTGTCACTAAAAGGGGCCAAGGTACAGCTCAGGACACTGCTCCAGAGGGTACAAGCTCTGGCAACCAGAGGGTACTCCAGAGGGTACAAGCTGGAGGCAACCAAGGCTTCCACATGGTATTAAGCATGTGGGTGCACAGAACTGAGGTTTTGGAACCTTTTCCTAGATTTCAGAGGATGTGTGGAAACACCTAAACATCCAGACAGAAGTCATCTCCAGGGATAGAGCCCTTTTGGAGAACCTGTACTAGGACAGTGTGAAGGGGAAATGTGGGTTTGGAGCATTCACACAGAGGTACTACCTAATGGAGCTGTGAGAAGAAGGCCACTGACTTTCAGACCCCAGAATGGTAGATCCACCAACAGTTTTCACAGTGTGACTGAAAAAGCTACAGGGAATCAATGCCAACCCATGAAAGCAGCCACAGGGGCAGAGCTGCCCAAGGCCTTGTGATCCCACCCTTTGTGTCAGCTTGGCCGGGATGTGAGACATGGAATCAAGGAAGATTATTTTAGAGCTTTAAGATTTAATGACTGCACTGCTCAGTTTTGGAGTTGCAAGGGGACTGTAGCCCCTTTGTTTTTGTCACTTTCACTCTTTTTGCATGGAAAGTCATACCCAATGACTGTACCCCAATTATGTCTTGTAAATAACAATTTTTTTTTAAATTTACAGCCTCAAGGCTCACAGGTGGAAAGGACTTGCCTTTTCTCAGATGAGACTTTAGACTTTGACTTTTGAGTTAATGCTGGAATAAGTTAAGAATTCAGGAGACTATTAAGGCATAATCGTGTTTTGAAATGTAAGAAGAACATGAGATTTGGGAGGGTCCGGGACAAAATAATATGGTTTGGCATTGTGTGCCTACCCAAATCTCAAGTTGAATTGTAATCTCTATTGTTGAGGGAGGGACCTGGTGGGAGATATTGAATCATGGGGGTGGATTTCTCCCTTGGTGTTCTTGTGATAGTGAGTGAGTTCACATGATATCTACTTGTTTGAAAGTGTTTAGCACTTCCCACTTCTCTTTCTCTCTCTCTCCTGCTGTCCATGTGAAGATGTGCTTGCTTCCCCTTCACCTTCCTCAATGATTGTAAGTTTCCTAAGGCCTCCTTAGCCATGCTTCTTGTATGGCCTGGGGAACTGGGAGTCAATTAAACCTCTTTTTTTCATAAATTAGCCAGTCCCAAGTATGTATTTACAGCAGTGTAAGAATGAACTAATACAGGGTCCAAGATATTAATAAAATGAAAATGTTTAAGTACATACAGATAATTTATACTTTTATGGATTCAGTTATTTTTAAAACTAGATTCTAAAATGGGGTGTCTTAAAGTATGTAAATGTCACTGTGGATTTGTATTTTTCTCCCAATAGTACTGTTAGCTATCTCTGTGTATTTTGAAGCTTTGCATTTAGCAGCATGCTCATTTTGATGTTATGCTAATTGAAGTAATTTGATTAACATCATTGCAAAATATTTCATTATTTTGGTAATATTCATTTTCTTGACTTCTCTGTTGCTTGAATAAATATCATCACACTATATTTTATTTGCATACTGTGTGCATTGGAAGGCTTATCTTGCATTTTGTCTCTACATATCTATATTAAAAGTATGCCTCTTATAGAAAGGATATACTGCCTCTCAGCAGTTTTCCCGAGTCTAACAATCTCTAGTTTTTAATTTCAAAGGTTAATCCATTTGTATGTAAGAAAATGTTAATGTTATATTGTTTCTAATATTTTCTTAGTTGTTTTTATTTGACTCATTTGTTATTGAAAAGATCATCTCATCTAAATTTTCTATTTTTTCTTGGCTCAATCCAATATATATTTTAAATTTTAACTTTTTAAATAATACATAATAGATGTGCAATATTTGAGGTATATATGATAATTTAACACAATCACAATTTGTAAGATCAGATCAGTTTAATTGGAACATTCATCATCTTAAATGTTTATATTTTCTTTATGATGGAAACACTTGAATTTTCCTCTTATAGCTATTTTGAAATATACAATAGTTTATTGCTAACTATATTTACCCTGCTGGTCTATCAAACACTAGTTATTATGTCTTCTGTCAAATTGAATATTTATTTCCATTAATCAGCCTTTCTTCATCTTCTGCCTCCTTGCATTCCTGGCCTCCGATAACCACCAATCTAGTCTATCTTTGAGAAATCAAATTTTTTTAGCTTTCAAATGTGAGTGAGAACAAATAATATTTGTCTTTGAATATTGATTGAATATTTCAAATCCTCTCTTCTAGTTTCTCTGAAATACATAATATATTGTTGCTAACTATAGTCACTCTAGTCTTCTATTGAACATTAGAATTTACTTTTTCTACTTAACTGTATGTTTGCACCCAATAATGAATCTTTCTTTAATTCCCCCTCCTGCACACAAACCATTCTCAACCTGGGGTATCTATCATTCTATCTTTTAACCCCATAAGTTCATTTTTTAATTTCAGTTGATTTCTAGGGAACAGGTTGTGTTTGGTTACATGAATAAGTTTTTCAGTGGTAACTTCTGAAATTTGGGAGCACCCATCCCCTGAGCCGTGTACACTGGACCCAAAGTATAGCCTTTGATTCTTCACCCCACTCTTAGTCATTTCTCCCCAAAGTCCATTGTATTAAATATTTGTGTCCTCATAGTATATCTTCCAATTATAAGTGAGGACATATGATGTTTGTTTTTCCATTCCCGAGTTACTTCATTTAGAATAATGGTCTCCAATTCCATCCAGGTTACTGCAAATGCCATTATTTCATTATTTTTTATTGCTGAGTAGTATTCCATGGTATATATATACCATAATAAACCACTTTTTGATTGATGGGGATTGAGGCTGGTTCCATAATTTTGCAACTGTGAATTGTGCTGCTATAAACTTGCATGTGCAGGTATATTTTTCGAAGAATGACTTCATTTCCTCCAGGTAGTTACCCTGTAGTGGGCTTGCTGGATCAAATGGTAGATCTACTTTTATTTCTTTAATGAAACTTTACACTGTATTCCATAGTGGATGTACTAGTTTACATTCCCATCAAAAGTGTAAAAGTTTTCCCTTTTCACCACATCCATGCCAACATCTATTTATTTTTTTTATTTTTATTTTTTCTGAGATGGAGTCTTGCTCTGTCACCCAGGCTGGAGTGCAGTGGCAGGATCTTGGCTCACTGCAACCTCCACCTTCTGGGTTCAAGCAATTCTCCTGCCTCAGCCCCTGAGTAGCTGGAATTACAGGCATCCATCACCATGCCCAGCTATTTTTAGTATTTTTAGTGGAGACGGGGTTTCACCATGTTGGCCAGGCTGGTCTCGAACTCCTGACCTCGTGATCCACCTGCCTCAGCCTCCAAAAGAATTATGGCCATTCTTACAGGAATAAGGTGGTATTTCATTGTGGTTTTGATTTGCATTTTCCTAGTAACTGGTAATGTTGAGCATTTTTTCATGTTTGTTGGCCATTTGTATACCTTTTTTTGAGAATTGTCTACTGTCTTAGTTCACTTTTTGATGGAATTGTTTGTTTTTTACTTGCTGATTTTTTTGAGTTGCTTGTAGATTCTGAATATTGGTTCTTTGTTGGATGTATAGATTAACAAGATATTCTCCCACTCTGCAGGTGGTCTGTTTACTCTGCTGATGATTTCATTATTGCACAAAAGCTTTTTAGCTTAATTAGGACCTGTCTATTTATCTTTGTTTTTGGTTGCATTTTCTTTTCAGTTCTTGGTTATAAAGTCTTTGCCTAAGCAAATGTCTAGAAGGATTTTTCCAATGTTATCTTGTAGAATTTTGTGGTTTAAGGTCTTAGATTTAAGTCTTTGATCCACCTAGAGGTGATTTTTGCATAAGGTACAGATGAGGATCTAGTTTTATTCTTCTACACATGGCTTGCCAAATATCCCAGCACAATTTGTTGAATAGGGTGTCCTTTCCCTACTTTAAGTTTTTGTTTGCTTTGTTGAACATCAGGTGACTGTAAGTATTTGGTCTTATTTCTGCATTCTCTATTCTGTTCCATTGGCCTATATGAGTGTTTGTATATCAGAACCATATTGTTTTGGTGACTATGGCCTTATAATATAGTTTGCAGTTGAACAATGTGATGTCTCCAGATTTTTTTTTAATTTAGTCTTATTTTGGCTGTGCACACTCTTTTTGAGTTCCATCAGAATTCTATAAATGATTTGATTCTCCACTTGGTCACTGTTGGTGCGTAGAAGAGCTATTAATTTGTGTACATTAATTTTGTATCCTGAAATTTGCTGAATTCATTTATCAGTTCTAGCAGCTTTTTGAATAGGCCTTTAGGGTTTCCTGGGTATACAATTATGACATCAGCAAACAGTGAAATTTTGACTTCTTCTTTACCAATTTGGGTGTCCTATATTTCTTTATCTTGTCTGATTGCTATGGATAGGACTTCCAGTATTAAGTTGAATAGAGGTGGTGAAAGTGGGCATCCTTGTCTTGTTCCAGTTCTCAGGGGAATGATTATAATTTTTTCCTATTCAGTATAATGTTGGCTGTGGGTTTATCATAGAATGTTTTTATTACCTTAAGCTATGTTCCTTCTATGCCAGTATTGCTGAGGGTTTTAATAGAAAGGAATGCTGTATTTTGTCAAATGTATCTATTGAGATGATCATGTAATTTTTGTTTTTAATTCTGTTTATGTGGCATGTCATATTTATTGACCTGCAGATATGAATCCATCCTTGCATCCCTGATATGAAACCCACCTGATCATGGTGGATTAGCATTTTATTATGCTGTTAAATTTGGTTAGCTAGTATTTTGTTTAAATTTTTGCATCTATGTTCATCAGAGATATTGGTCTGCATTTTTCTTGTTTTGTTATGACCTTTCCTGGTTTTCGTACTAGGGTGATATTGGCTTCATAAAATGATTTAGGGAGGATTCTGTCTTTTTTTGTCTTGTGGAATAGTGTGAATAGGTTTTGTACCAATTATTTTTTGAATGTCTGATAGAATTCAGCTGTGAACCCATCTGGTACTGGACTTTTTTTTTGTTGGTAATGTTTATATTAACATTTCAGTTTTGCTGCTTGTTATTGGTCTGTTCAGAGTTTCTATTTTTCTCTTGTTTAATCTAGGAGCATTGTGTATTTCCAGGAATTTATCTATCTCCTCTAGGTTTTCTAGTTTATGCACATAAAGGTGTTTATGGTAGCCTTGAATGATCTTTTGTATTTCTGTGGTATCACTTATAATATCTCCTGTTTTATTTCTAATTGAGTTTATTTGGATCTTCTCTCTAACTTTTCATTTCATTTATCTTTTTTTTGTTTTAATTTTATATATTTCTACTCTGATCTTGGTTATTTCTTTTCTTCTGTTGGGTTTTGGTTTGGTTTGTTCTTGTTTCTCTAGATCCTTGAGATGTGACTTTAGATTGTCTATTTGTGCTCGGTCAGACTTTTTGATGTAGGTATTTAATGCTATAAACTTTTCGCTTAGCACCACATTTGCTGTATCCCAGAGGTTTTGATAGGCTATATCACTACTGTCATTCAGTTAAAATAATTTTTAATTTCCACCTTGATTTTATTGTTCACCCAAAAATCAATCAGAAGCAGGTTATTTAATTTTCATGTATTTGCATGATTTTAAGGGTTGCTTTTGAGTTTGATTTCCAATTTTATTCCACTGTGGTCTGAGAGAGTACTTGTTATAAATTCAGTTTTCCTAAATAAGTTGAGACTGTTTTGCGGCCTATCATATGATCTTTCTTGGAGAATGTTCCATATGCTGATGAAAAGAATGTCAACCCAGGCACTGCGGCTCATGTCTGTAATCCCAGCACTTTGGGAGGCCAAAGTGGGCTGATCACATGAGATCAGGAGTTTGAGACCAGCCTGGCCAACATGATCTGTACTAAAAGTACAAAAATTAGCTGGGCGTGGTGGCACACACCTGTAATCCTAGCTACTTGGGTGGCAGAGCCAGGAGAATCACTGGAACCCAGGAGGTGGAGGTTGCAGTGAGCCGAGATCATGTCATTGCATCATTGCGCTCCAGCCTGGGCAACAGAGTGAGACTTGGAAAAAAAAAAAAACATATATTCTGCAGTTGTTGAGTAGAATGTTCTGTAAATAACTATTAAGTACATTTGTTCTAGGGCATAGTTTATGTCTATTGTTCATTTGTTGACTTTCTGTCTTGATGACCTGTCTATTGCTATCAGTGAAGTATTGAAGAGCCCCACTAGTATTATGTTGCTGTCTATGTTATTTCTTAGGTCTAGTAGTAGTTGTTTTAAAAATATGGAAGCTCCAGTGTTAGGTGCATATATATTTAGTATTGTGATATCTTTCTGTTGAACTACTCCTTTTATCATCACAGTTCCTCTTTGTCTTTTTTGACTGCTGCTGCTTTAAAGTCTGTTTTGTCTGACATGAGAATAGCTACTCCTGCTTGTTTTTTGGTTTCCATTTACATCGAATATCTTTTTCACCCCTTCATCTTAAGTTTATGTGAGTCCTTATGTGTGAGGTGAGTCTCTTGAAGATAGCAGATATTTGGTTGGTGAATTCTTATCCATTCTGCTGTTCTGTATCTTTTAAGTGGAGCATTTTGTCCATTTACATTCAACATTAGTATTGAGATGTGAGGTACTATTCTATTCATAATGCTATTTGTTGCCTGAAAACCTTAGGTTTTTATCTTTTTTTATAAGTCCTGTGAGATTTACAATTTAATGAGGTTCTATTTAGATGTATTTTGAGAACTTGTTTTAAGATTTAGAGCGCCTTTTAGCAGTTCTTGTAGTTCCGGTTTGGTATTGGCAAATTCACTCAACATTTGTTTTTCTGAAAAAGACTGTATCTTTTCTTAATTTATAATGCTTAGTTTTGCTGGATACAAAATTTTTGCCTGGTAATTGTTCTGTTTAAGAAGGTTAACTTAGGACTCCAATCCTTTCTAGCTTGTAGGGTTTCTGCCAGGAGATCTGCTGTTAATCTGATAGATTTTTCTTCATAGTTTACCTGAGGCTTTTGACTCACAACTCTTAAGATTTTTAAAATTTTTCTTAACTTTAGATAACCTGATGACTATGTGCTTCAGTGATGATCTTTTTGTGATGAATTGGCTGGGTATTCTTTTACCTTCTTGTATTTCGATCTCTAGATCTCTGGCAAGGTTAAGGAAATTTTCCTCAATTATTCCCTCAAATATGTTTTCCAAACTTATAGATTTTTTTCTTCCTTAGGAATACCAATTATTCTTAGGTTTCGTTGTTTAACATTATCCCAAACTTCTTTGAGGCTTTGTTTTTTTTTTTAAATCTTTGTAAGATTGAGTTAATTCAAGAGCCTTGTCTTCAAGCTCTGAAATGCTTTCTTCTACTTGTTCTCTTCTATTGCTGAGAGTTTCCAGTACATTTTGCAATTCTCTAAGTGTGTCCTTCATTTCCAGTAGTTGTGATGCTTTTCTATTTATGCTATGTATTTTACTGCAGATTTTTCCATTCATATTTTGTACCTTTTTTAAAATTGATTTCTTAACATTGGACTCCACTTTTCTATGGTTCCTCCTTGGTTAGCTTAATAGTTGACCTTCTGAATTATTTTCCCTGGCAATTCAGGCATTTCTTCTTGGTTTGAATTCATTGCTGGTGACCTAGTATGATCTTTTAGGGGGTGTTAAAGAACTTTGTTTTGTCATATTACCAGAATTGTTTTTCTGGTTCACTCTTATTTGGGTAGACTATGTCAGAGAGATGTTCTGGGACTCAAGGGCGGCTGTTCAAATTCTTTTGTCCCACAAGGTGCTCCTTTGGTATGGTACTCTCCCCTTTCCCCTAAGGATGGGCCTTCCTGAGGGCTCAACTACAGTGGTTGTTACTTCTCTTCTGGATCTAGCCACCCAGCACAGTTACCAGGCTCAGGGTTGGTACTGGGAAATGTCTGCAAAGAGATCTCTGAAGTGACCTGTCTCCAGGTCTCTCAGCTGTGGATACCAGCACCTGCTCTGGTGGAGGTAGCAGAGGAGTAAAGAGGACTCTGTGAGGGCCTTTTGTTGCATTTTTGTTAAGAGCACTAGTTTTGTGTTTTTTGTATTTTCAAGCAGGAGGTTGTGCTGTCAAGAGCACATCCGCTATGGTAGGTTAGGGGGAATAGGGTGGTGGACATGGTCATAGAGCTCCCAAGATATTATGTTTTTTTCTTCTGCTACCAGGATGGGTAGAGAAAGACCATCAGGTGGGGTCAGGGTTAGCCATGTCTGTGTTCAAGACTCTCCTTCCATGGGGCTTGCTGTGGCTGCCGTGTGGGATGGGGTGTGGTTCCCAGACAAAGGGAGTTATGTTCCCAGAGGGATTTTGGCTGTCTCCGCTGAATCACACAGGTCACCAGGGAAGTGGGGAAAAGCTAGCAGCCACAGTCCTCACAGTCTTCACCCAGCTCCAATGCAACCCACAGCCCAAAAGGCTGGTCTCCCTCCCACTGTGTTCCCAAAACAGCACCGAGTTTATTTCCAGGCAGCTGGTGAGCAGGGCTGAGAACTTTTCCCAGCTGAGAAAGCAAGCAGACTCACAATTCCTCACCTGTCCCACAGAACCACAGAACCCACAGCAACCCACCTCCTTCAGAGGGTCTGTGGATTCTCTTTACTTTCGTGGTATGTTCCAGCAGTAGTTCTTGGAGAAAAAGTTCAAGATATGGGTTTCCACACACACTGCTTTGTCCATCTGAGTGGATGCTGCAAGTTAGTCCTGCCTCCTGTCTGCCATTTTCCCTGAATCAATTCCATAACTTTATTTTTTAAATTTAGCTCCTATGTATGAGTAAGAGCATGCAATATGTGTCATTCTGTGACTGGCTTATTTTTTGCTATTGAGTTGTTTGAAGGCTTTATATATTCCGGTTATTAATCTCTGGTCTGACAGATATTTTGTAAATATTTTCTTTCATTTTGCTGGTTGTCTTTTCACTATGTTGTTTCCTTTGCTATTCAGAAGATTTTATCTTTATGCAATTCCACTTGCGTATTCTTACTTTGGTTACTAGTGCTTTTGAAGTCTTTCACAAAAAAAAGTTTGCTCAGACCAACGTCCTGAAGCAGAATTATAATGTTTTCTTTTAGTAGTTGTATGGTTTCAGGCATTATATTTTAGTCTTTAATCCACTTTTATTTGATTTTTGCATTTGGAGAGAAATAGGGGCCTAGTTTCATTCTTTGGCATATAGATATCCAGCTTTCTCTGCACCATTTTTTTGAAGGCACTATCTTTCCCTTACTGAATATACTTAGTGTTTTTTTGAAGAAGAATTGGCTCTAGATGTGTGAATTTATATTTGGGTTTTGTATTCTATTCCATTGGTCTATATGGAATATTTTATGTCAGTATCATGTTGATTTGTTTACAATAACATTGTAGTATATTTTGATGTCAGCTAGTGTGAGGCCTCCAACCGTGTTTCTTTTGCTCGGGATTGCTTTGATATTTAAGATCTTTCGTAGTTCCATATAAATTTTAGGAGACTTTTCCATTCATAAGAGGAATGTCATTCGTGTTTTGATAGGGGTTGCATTGTATCTGTAAATTGCTTTGGGTAACATTGTCGTTTAAACAATATTAATTATTCCAGTCCTTGAGCCTGGAATATGTTTCCATTTTTTTTGGTGTGTCCATTTCAATTTCTTTTATCAGTGTTTTATAGTTTTCCTTCTAGAAATCTTTCACTTCTTAGGTTAAAATTATTCCTAGGTATTTTATATTCTTTGTAACTATTATACATGGATTATTTATTGATTTCTCTTTCAGATTGTTCAGCGTTGGCATATAGAAATGCTACTGATTTTTGTATGTTGATCTTGTTTTCTGAAGCTTTACTGAATTTGCTTACTGGCTCTAACAGCTTTTTGGTGGAGTGGTCAGGTTTTCTAAGTATGTGATTATGTCATCTGAGAAGTAGGCTGATTTGACTATTTCCTTTCCAGTTTGGATGCCTTTTTTTTCTTTGTTCTATTGCCTAATTGCTCTAGCCAAGCCTCGCAGCATTATGTTGAATAAAAGTGGGGAAAGTGTATACCCTTGCCTTCTCACAGATCTTAGAGAAAAGCATTTCATGTCTTCTGCTTTCCTTATGAAGTTAACAATTGGTTTGTCACATATTGCCTTTGTTATCCGGAGCTATGCTCTTCTATAACCAATTTGTTGAGTGTTTTTATTATAAAGTAATATTAAATTTTATTTCATACATTTTCAGCATTTTTTGAAATGATTATATAGCTTTTGTTTTTGATTCTGCTAATGTGATGTATCATGTTTATTGATTTGCATATGTTGAATGAGTCTTGCATCCCTGAATGGATCCCACTTGGTCATGACCTTTTAAATGTGGTGTTGAATTCAGTTTGCTGGCATTTTGTTGAGGATTTTTGTATCTATGTTTATTGTTGATACTGGCTGGCTGGTAGTTTTCTTTCTTTTTTTTTTGGTTGTGTCCTTCTCTTATTTTGGTATCAGTGTAATGGCACCCTCATACAAAAATTTTGGAAGTATTACCTCAACTTCAATTTTTTGGAATAACTCTAGCAGGATTGGTATTAGTTCTTTAAATATTTTGGTAGAATTCAGTAGTGAAGCCACCAGTTCCTAGGCTTTCTTAGATGGGAGTCTTATTAGAGCTCTGATCTCATTATTTGTTTTTTGGTTTGTTAAGGTTTTCTATTTCTTCATGGTTCAATCTTGGTAGGCTGTGTGAGTCCAGAAATTTCTCCATTTCTTCTAGGTTTTCCAATTTTTTAGAGATAGTTGCTCACAATAGTCTCTAATGATTCTTTGTATTTCTGTGGTCTCATTTGTTAGGTCTTCTGTTTTGTCTCTGATTCTTTTTAGTTGAGTCCACTTTTTTCCTTAGTCTAGATGACACTTTATTGATTTTTATTTATCCTTTCAAAAACCCAACTTTTTGTTTGTTAATAGTATATAATTATTTTAGTCTCGATTTCATTTACTTATACTTTGATTTTATTATTTCTTTCCTTGTGCAAACCTTGTGATTGATTTCTTTTTGGTTTTCTATTTCCTTGAGGTATGTTGTTTGAAATTTTGTTTGAACTCTTCCTATTTTTTTTTCCTTTTAGCATTGATTTTGCTCTGTACCAGATATTAGTGTGTTATAGTTCCATTTTCATTTGTTTCTAAAAATTTTTTAGTTTCCTTTTTAATTTCTTCATTGACCCACTGGTCTTTCAGAATTGTATTGTTTAATTTTATTGTGTTTTGTATATCTTCTGAGGTTTCCTTTTTTTAATTGATATCTAGTTTTATTCCTTTGTGATCAGAAAAGGTACTTAATATCATTTCCAGTTTTTTGGAAATTTGTTGAGACATCTCTTGTGGACTAAAATGTGGTCTATTCTAGACAATGTTCCATTTGGTAATTGGAATAATATGCATTCCACAGCAGCCATATGAAATGTCCTATAGACATTCATTAGACCTATTTGGTCTACTATGTAGTTTAAATCCAATGTTTCTTAATTAATTATCTGTCTGGATTATCTGTCTATTAATGACAGTGGTGTGTTGAAGTTCCCTACTACAATTGTATTGATATGTATCTCTCATTTTAGATCTATTACTGTTGGCTGTGCATACATGGGTGCTCCTGTGGTAGATGGATAAATATTCATAATTGTTATATTCTCTTGCTGAATCGACCTTTTTATTATTATATAGTGACATTCTTTGTCTCTTTTAATAGTCTTTGACTTGTATTCTATTTTATCTGATATGAGTAAAGCTATCCTTCCTCTTTTTTGGTTTCTACTTGAATGGTATGTTATTTTTCACCTTTTTACTTTTAGTATGTATACATCTTTGTAGGAGAAGTTTTCTTGTAGGCAGCATATAATTGGGTGTTGTTTCTTTTTCCACTCAGAATTCTATGCCTTTTAATTAGAGAATTGAGTTTACTAACATTCTGTGTTAATACCGATAAGTAAGATCCTACTACTAATATTTTATTGTGTGTTTTCTGAATGTTTCATAACTCTTCCCTTACTTATTTTTTTTCTTCCTGTCTTCCTTTGTGGTTAAACAATTTTCCCTAGTAGTATATTTTAATTTATTGCTTTTATTTTTAAAGAATCTATTATGGGTTTTTGAACTGTGGTTATCATGAGGCTTATAGAAAATAATTTTAGATAGAACATACTATTTTAAAGAGATGCCATTTAAGATGAAGATTGGAAGTAGTGTTAGCATGCATCTCCTACTTGGAAAGACAAAATAGTATGTAGAGGTCCATATTGCAAACTGTTTTCCAAGAAGCAATGCAGAAACTTAACAGGAAACCACAGACCCTTAGAAAAAAGCATCAGGCTTCTCACCTACACTATGAGCCAGGCAGAAACTTTTAAGTCCCCAGAGTGTGATGGGGGAGAGATTGCCCCTAGAATATACACTCCCAGTGGATAATTTGGCAATCCAGGTCACAAGAGAAGGTCTAACCATACCCAGTGCAGGAAGAGATTTATGGAGCAGTGGGCTTATAAAAGGAGTGGTAGTGGGAAGAGCCTTGCCATCATCCCCAGTATCTAACACAAACCGAGGGAAGCTGTTTCTGATTTTGCATTACAGGGAAACTCAGAGAAGTCTGCCAGCTAACTCAGGCAGCGGTTTCAGGGTGAGAGAAGCTTCCAACTGAAATATGTAATATAGCCTCAAGTGGGGAAAAATTATCTTGTCCAGAACCAGGGTCAAGTGGGAAGTCTGCTGTAGCCACAAGCATAAGAGCTAGGCACCCTGGCTTTGTGGGCAGACTGGGAGGAGCATGGCCTGAAAGCCACATTGTTGTCTCCATCAGGAAGTCTTATGGCCTGGGGCAGATTTGAGTTCTGAGCCCAGACTGCCTGGAATATACTGAACTGCAGCTTATGGGACACTGCACACGTGGGACCAGCCTTGCCAAGTGTGTGGAAGTTGGGTGGGTCTTCCTGCTGTCTGTTACTACCCAGTTCCTTTGCAAACTCTTCTGTGCAGCAGAGGCAGCTGTGTTCCTCCATGTAACATTACCTCAGTGGGCAAAAAACCACTTCCCAAACCGCACAGGTGCTGCTGCTTGCCCCACATATGGAGAGACAGAGTGTGGACCTACCTAACCCAGCCCTGACTTGATTTTGCCCCTCCACTTGCCCTAGTAGCTTAAGACAATAGAGAGAATATTTTGGAAGCTCTATGGCCCCGCCCAATTGCCTGAGAAAGGAAAGTACCTCCCTAGGTAGCATAAGGCAAGCACAAATCCCACCACTACTACCACAGCTGGCACTTTTTTTTGCTAGTGCTACTTCCTGGCTGGAAGCCAACAGACACAGTCCATTACAGCATCTCCAGGTAAAATAATACTGCACTCAAGAAGGAGAAAACTTGTTTGTGATCTCAGCCATCACTATTGCCTGTAGCATCCTGGCTAACAAGGAGGTCCTGAGTCTATCCACAAGACCAGTTTACTACTACTAAAACCAACATTTGACAAAGCCAACACAATAAGATTGTTTACTACCAAGGAATTTCTCAAAATCTACATCACTCTCCTGCCACCCACATCAGAACTGATGCTGACACCTGCTGCTGGGGGTCTTGAGGACAGGTCACATCGCTGGATCTCTTGCAGGCATTCACTAGCACCCGCCTGGAGTGTGGCAGTCCCACTGGTAGGTTGCTAGACTCAGAGGCAGCAGCAGCATTCACAGTAATCTGACTCTCAGGCACTCTTACTCGTAGAGAAGGGGGAGTGCACTGCATCAAAGGATTGCCCCATGAGACAAAGATCTGGATGGCAGGTCTTGAGTTCAAGGACTTTCTTCTGGTGGGAAATTTCCTTCAGAAGACTCACAAGTGCTATGCTGGGCTCAGTAGAGAAAGTCTGCAGTTCTACCCCAATCATCAGGCAGCCCTAGGGCTCACGAAGGGTCTTGGGGGAGGGAAGTAATTTTCCCCCTTGTCCACCACTGCAGGCACAGCTTGGGCTTCTCCCATGGGAGCTTGGTGTGGGTGCAATTATAGGCAGCCTTTCTGGAACACTACAGGACGACTACATCCCCACAGGAGGAGTGCCCTCCAGGTTCAACCTTTCAGAGGGGTAGAATCACAATTCCTCTTTACTTTGAATATCAACATTCATGCAGATGAAAGGAGGTGTCTGTTTGATCTGAATAGCCAGGACACTTGCTTAGGAGTGTGTCTGGGAGGTGAATCAATTTCATGCTGGCCTGGCACAGGAGCTAGGTGGCTCCAACCCTCCCCGCTAATAAGACCTCAGTGCATTTCATTGAGTGTTCCTCTAGCAACTTCTGTCAAGGCTGGGACCTCTGCACAACATGAAGTATTGCATTTACCCACCTATTTAACCACATCAGCTTCTACCCAGGGACACTTTCCCTTCAGACCTGTATCCTGAAGTATTCAACACAGTAAAATAAAATACTGAAAAAATATATAAAAAAGTACACACCATAGGGGAATCATATAAGCTTCAAGAGATCTCTGCCATTCCAACCACATAGAAGAGAGTGAACTTGTTCACACACCAAGCACAACGCTACTACAACCAGCACTTGAGAAAGCCATCATACAAAGACTCTATATAACAGGAATCCATGCAGATTCTTCATCCCTGGAAGCACCAAGACTTGATATAGGTTACAATAATCTATAAATATTAGTCACATCCTTAAGGAGGAAAGAAAAGAACTTTAAAAATAAAACACAGTTAAATAAAAAAATAAATTCAAGAATAATTAGAATAGTCTACTCAAATGAGGAAAAAAAAACAGGAAAATAACTCTGGCAATATGAGAAAACAGTGTTCTATAACATCTCCAAAATATCACAATAGCTCTCCAACAACAGATGCAAACCAAAATAAAATATTTGAAATACAAGATAATGAATTCAAAAGG
This sequence comes from Gorilla gorilla gorilla, assembly GCF_029281585.2. Classification (NCBI taxonomy): domain Eukaryota; kingdom Metazoa; phylum Chordata; class Mammalia; order Primates; family Hominidae; genus Gorilla; species Gorilla gorilla. Next base: position 16,796,249 of record NC_073240.2, read on the forward strand.
ATAATTATTAACCTACTCAAGGAGATACCAGAGAAAGATAAAAATAAACATAAAGATATATAAAAATGATTCAAGATATGAATTAAAATTTTCTAAAGAGATGGCTATTTTAAAGAAAAATCAATTAGAACTTCTGGAATCGAAAGACACATTTATGAAATTTTAAAATGTAGTGGAAAGTTTTAACAATAGTCTAGACCAAGTAGAAGAAAGAATTTCAAGACTCAAAGACAAGGCTTTTAAAATAACCCAATCAGACAAAAATAAAGAAAATAAAATCAAAAGAAATGAAAAAAACGTCTCCAAGAAATAACGGGATTGTGTAAAATGGCCAAACCTAAGAATAATTGGATTTCCTGAGGAAAAAGAGAAAGCAAAAATTTGGAAAACTTATCTAAGAGAATAATGGATGAAACGTCCCTGGCCTGGCTAGAGATTTAGATACCCACATGCACGAAGCACAAAGAACTCCTGGGAGATTTACTGCAAAAAGGACATCACCAAGCCCTACAGTCATCAGGCTATCTAAAGTCAACATGAAGGAAATAATTCTAAGAGCTGTGGGACAAAAGTATCAGGTAATCTATAAAGGACAAATCTATCAGACTAACAGCAGACTTCTCAGCAGAAACCTTATAAGCCAGAAGGGATTATGTGTAGCCTCCTTAAACAGTATAACTATTAGCCAAAAATTTACATCCAGTGAAATTAATTTTCATAAATGATAGAGAAATATACTTAGATTTGGACAAATAAATGTTGAGGGAATTTGTTAGTACAAGACCAGCCCTACAAGAAATACTGAAAGGAGTTCTAAATCTTGAAACAAAGGATGGTATGCACCAGCAGAGAACCTCTCGAAAGCATAAAGCAGTGCTTACAAAACAGTAACAGAATGAAGCAAGCTAAGTGTCTAGGTAGCAATTAACATGATGATTGAAACAAGGTCTCACATTTCAATATTAATATTGCACACAAGTGGCTTGAATGTTCCATTTAAAAGAACAGAATGGCAGAATGGATAAAAAACATCACAAACCAAATTATCTTCTGTGGTCATGAGACTCACCTAAAATGTTAATTATTCATATTAACTCAAGGTAATAGGGTGAAAAAAAGATATTTCATGCAAATGGAAATCAAGAGCATGTAGAAGGAGCTATTCTTAAATGAGCTAAAACAGACTTTAAAACAACAAGTTTTTTTTAAAGATAAAGGTCTTTATATCATGATAAAACGATCAATCAAAAAAGACTATATTATAGTCCTAAATGTATATGCACCTAACACTGGATCTTTCAGATTCGTAAAACAAATACTACTCGACCTATGAAATGATATAGACAGCAACACAATAATAGTGGGGAATGTCATCACTCCCTGATGGCTTTAGACAGATCAAGACAGAAAGTCAATGAAGAAACAATGGATGTAAACTACACTATAGAACAAATGGGCCTAACAGATATAAACAGAATATTCCACCCAAGTACTGCAGAATATACATTTTTCTCATCAGCACATGGAACATTCTCCAAGATAGACCATATGATAGGTCACGAAACGTGCCTTAATGAATTTTTAAAAATTGAAATCATATCAAGTATCTTCTCAGACCACAGTGGAATAAAACTAGAAATCAACTGCAAAAGGAACTATCAAAACTATACAGACACAAAGAAATTAAACATTCTGTTCCTGAATGATTTGGGGTAAGCAATTAAATCAAGATAGAAATTTTAAAATATCTTGAAATAAATGATAATAGTGACAAAAGTTATCAAAACTTCTCGGATACAGCAGAAGCAGTACTAAAAAGAGAGCTTATAGTGCTAAATGCCTGCATCAAAAACTGAAAGATTACAAATTGACAAATTAACATCACACCTCAAAGAACTAAAGAAAGAAGAACAAACAAAACTCAAAGCTAGCATAAGAAAAGAAATAACAAAGATCAAAGCAGAATGAAATGAAATTGAAAAGTTCACAAAAAATACAAAAGAACAATAAAACAAAAAGTTGATTTTTTGAAAAGATAAACAAAATTGATAGACAATTAGCTAGCTCGATCAAGAAAATAAGAGAGAAGATTCAAATAAACTCGATTAGAAATGAAAATGAAGACCTTACAACTGGCACCACAGAAATACAAAAGATAATTTGGTACTACTACACGCACCTCTTTGCACACAAACTGGAAAACTTAGAGGAAAAAATAAATTTCGGGAAACATACAACCCTCCTAGATTAAATCAGGAAGAAATAGAAACCATGAACAGACCAATAACAAGCAGTGAAATTGAATCGGTAGTTAAAAAAAATAAAAAATACCAACACCACAAAAAGCCCAGGGCCAGATAAATTCACAGCTGAATTTCAGCACACACTGAAAGAAGAATTGCTACCAATTCTACTGAAACTATTCCAAAAGATTGAGAAAGGAAGTCCTCCTTAACTCATTCTATGAAGCCAAGCATGACCCTGATACCAAAATCAGGAAAGGATGTAACAACAACAACAACAAAAAGCTGCAGACCAATATCCTTGATGAATATAGATGCAAAAATCCTCAACAAAACTCTGGCTAACAGAATCCAACAGCGCATGAAACAGATAATACACCATGTTCAATTGGGTTTTGTCTCTGGGATACAGAGAAGTCTTTATACACACAAGTCAATAAATATGATACATCACATAAACAGAATTTAAAACAAAATCTATATGATCATATCAGTAGATGTAGAAAAAGCATTTAATTAAATTCAGCATCACTTTGTGATTAAAAACCCTCAACAAATTAGGCATACAAGGGACATACCTCAAAATAATATAAGCTAGGCTGGGCGCGGTGGCTCACGCTTGTAATCCCAGCACTTTGGGAGGCCGAGGCGGGCTGATCACGAGGTCAGAAGACAGAGACCATCCTGGCTAACACGGTGAAACTCCGTCTCTACTAAAAATACAAAAAATTATCCGGGCATGGTGGCAGGCGCCTGCAGTCCCAGCTACTCCGCAGGCTGAGGCAGGAGAATGACGTGAACCCGGCAGGCGGAGCTTTCAGTGAGCGGAGATCGCGCCACTGCCCTCCAGCCTGGGCGACAAAGCAAGACTCCGTCTCAATAATAATAATAATAATAATATAAGCTATATATGACAAACCCACAACCAACATTATACTGAAAGAGGAAAAGTTGAATGTATTCCCCCTTAGAACAGGAACAATTCAAGGATGCCCACTTTCATCACTTTTATTCAACCTAGTACTGGAAGTTTTAGCGATATCAATCAAGTAAGAGAAAGAAATGAAGGGCATTCAAATTGAAAAACAGGAAGACAAAATATCACTGTTCACTAATATTACTATTTGTTGATTTACAGAATTTACTAGGTCTGCTATAAACCAATGACCAAGCTGAGAATCAAACAGGAACTGAATCTCCTTTACAATATCTGCAAAAAAAAAATAAATAAATAAAATACTTTGGGATATACTTAAAGAGGTAAAAGGTCTCTACAAAGATAGCTACAAAACACTACAGAGGAAGGAAATCATAGATGACATGAAAAAATGTAAACACATCCCAGGCTTATGGATTGGAAGAATCAGTATCTCAAAAATGATCATATTTCTCAAAGCAATCCACAAATTCAAAGCAATTCCTATCAAAATACCAACAACACTTTTCACAGAATTAGAAAAAATATTTCTAAAATTTGTATGCAACCAAAACCAATTCTGAATATTCAAAGCCATCCTAATGAAAAAAAACAAATCTGAAGACATCACATTACCCGACATCAGATTATACTAAAAGGCTACAGTAACCAAAAAAGCATGATACTGATATAAAAGTAGACACGTCGACCAACGAAACAGAATAGAGAACCCAGAAACCATGCCAAATGCATACAAGTGATTTTTGACAAATCTATAAAAACATAAATTAGAAAAAAGATACCCTATTTAATAAATGGTGCTGGGGAAATCAGAAAGTGACATGTAGAAAAATGAAACTGGATCTTTATCTCTCACATTCTACAAAAATCAACTCATGATGGATCAAAGACTTAAAACTAACACCTGAAATCATAACAATTCTAGAAGAAAACCTAGAAAAAGCTCTCCTGGGAATTGGCCAAGGTAAAAAATTTATGACTAAAACCCCAAAGGCAAATGTATCACAAATAAATAAATGAGACCTAATTAAACTAATAAGCTTCTGTTCAGCAAAAGAAATAATCATCAGAGTACACAGACACCCCACAGAATGTGAGAAAATATTTGCAAACTATGCATCTGACAAAGGACTAATATCCAGAAACTACAAGGAACTCAAACAATCAGCAAGAAGAAAAACAAGTAATCCCATCAAAAAGTGGGCAAATGCCATGAATACACATTTCTTCAAAGAAGAGATACAAATGGCCACCAAACATATGAAAGAGTGCTCAAAGTCAGTAATCATCTGGGAAATGCAAATTAAAACTGCAATAAGATACTATCTTACCTTTGCAAGAATGGCAATTAAAAAGTCAAAAAACAATAGATGTTGGCATGGAAGTGGTGAAAAGGAAACACTTACACACTGCTGGTGGGTAAGTAAATTAATACAACCTCTATGGAAAACAGTACTGAGATGTCCTAAAGAACTAAAAGTAGATCTATCATTTGGTCCAGCAATCTCACTATTGGGTATCTACCAAAAGGGAAAGTTATACGAAAAAGACATCTGCATATGTAATTTTTGGCAAAGTTCATAATTGTACAGACATGAAACCAACCTAAGTGCCCTCTGGCCAATAAGTGGATAAAGGAAATGTGGTATATATACACTGTGGCATACTACTCAACCATAGAAAAGAACAAAATAATTTCTTTTGTAGCAACTGGGATGCAGCTGGGTGCCATTTTCTAAGTGAAGTAATTCAGGAATGGAAAATCAAATATTGTATGTTCTCACTTATAATGGGGGCTAAGCTGTGGGTTTACAAAGGCATACAGAGTGATATGGAAACTCAGAAGGGAGAGGGTGAAGTGGGGTAAGGGATTAAAAAACTATATATTGTATACAATGTGCACTTCTCAGGGTGCACTAAAATCTCAGACTTCATCACTATACAATTCGTCTATGTAACCAAAAAACACTTGTACCCACAAAGCTATTACATTTTTTTTTAAGTTTCTAAAGAGATGACATCTTTTCTGAGATAATACAGATAAGAATACAAAAACAATAAAAATACCCTGTAAACATTATCTTCATTCCCCTCATAATTTGACTTAATTTTGCCTCAATTTACATATTTTATATTGTCTATCTCTGAATAGGTGAATATTAAATATTTTTATTTGTAATATAAATTTTACATTATAAATGTAAATTATAAATTATAAATTTATAAATTATATAAATTATTATAAATTTATAAATTATAAAATGTAAATATAAATTTTATTTGTAATCTTTTGCACTTCATACTACAGTTATAAATGGATTGCATGTCATAATTATGGTATTAGACTATTCTGGGTTTGTCCATATACTTAATTTACCAATGTGTTTTATACCTTCAAATATTTTTGCCTATTAGTGTTTTTTGTTGGTTTGTTTTATTCGCATAGAAACCATAAGTTGATGGAAAATTTTTACACACTTTGCGCAGAGAAGTCAGGGAAGCATCATTGCAAATCTGGAAGTCTGATTCTCTCTTACCACCTGCTCAGAGTTTTGTTTTGTTTTTGTTTGTTTGTTCTTTAACTTCTCTGTAGCCCCAATAACCATATTTGGCTTCTGAAATATTACTGGTTATAGGGTCTGTGATGTATATTTGCTTTTGATTTTCTGTGACAGGGAGTGAAGCCAACCTGCTATCATTTTGGAACCAGAAGTCAATGATGTATGTTTTTAATTTATGTCTTGATTTCGAACTACAGAAAGATTATCTATCTATCATCTATCTATGTATCTAGGCATCTATCTATCTATCTATCTATCTATCTATCTATCTATCTTTCTACCATCTGTATATGATCTTTTATATATACTGACACATTACTACTCAAGATATTCTTTTTCTCTGGTCAATTCAAGTTTTCATTTATGTTGATTCCCTTCAGCATGATAATTTTCCTTTATTATGTCCAATAGTATAGGTTTACAATTAGCAAATTATCTCAAATTTAATTAATAAAATTGGCATTATTTTATGTTAATTCTCTAAAGGGATTTTATGTTGACATGAAATTCTGAGTGGATAATGTATTTTATTACTTTAAAGAGTTAAAAAATATATTATTTCCTCTTCTTCTAACCACCACTGTTTCTAATGAAAAGTCAACCATAATGTTTGTTGTTTTTATCTTCTATGTAAAACATGATTTAAAAAATTTGACTGCTCCTAAAATGCCTTTTTCATGTTTTATGTTCAGCCATTTGGAGGGCTTAAGGAGTTCTGTGTAATCATTGTGATTTGTGTGCACTTTAATTTGTAGGTTTATATTTTACAACATATTTTGGAAATTTTTGGCCATTATATTTTCAAATGTTTTTCTGCTCATTTACTATTTTTTCTATTTTTAGGGCTTTAAGTACATGTATAATAGATAACATTTTCTTGAAGGTCATTAACAGTCTATTCATTTTTTAAATGAAATGAATTATAACTGAAAGTACAGTTTGTTTTATACCAGCACTCATTCAAGGTAAATAGAATATGTATACAAAATATTTTTAAATTTGTATAAAGAGATTCGCAATCAAAGGAAGCAGCAAGGGTTTATGATGAAGGTAAAGGCAAAGAAATAAGAGAAGCTTAAAGAAGTGAGCACATTTTTTTTTGTCTTTTTTCCCCAACAAATGTGTGACTATTTGAAAATAGCATGGGAGTTGCTGAGATAGATAGCATAGCTCTTGGTATTCATATGAGGCTGACAAGGGTGAAAAAGTTGGACTTCAATCTCCACTAAGAAACATGAGACCTAACTAGCATTTTCGGCTTTCATTTGGGCCTCATCAGGAGTACATCTTGTAAAAGGTATACTTCAAATATCCAGTCTTCACAGTGAGATTAATCACAGATTCCGGTGGATACAACACCTTTACAACAACAATTTGCTTAAAGCAAAAGTTTATTACTAGAGGAAATTAGCATCATTAACTCCCTCAAAATTTCCTATCATGTTTCTAAACTCAGTGCTTAACATTTGTATAAAAGTAACAAAGTCATCAGAAGCAGGAGAAAAAAATATTGACCTACAGTAGTTTGCTGACCAAGAGTTTGAAAGATGCATGGTTAAGAATGTAAAGAAAAAAAAGCAAAAAGAAAAATAATGAGAATAAAATAACAGACCTTACAAACCCAAATGCCCACTTTGTACAAAATTGGGAAGATAGGCTGGTATCTGCTTTAAAACATAAAATGTCTTTTTTGGAAACATCACTTTCCCAATTCTATACAATTTTTCATCTTCACTGACAATTATGCAATAAAAAATTATGAGCCATGCTAAAAGATGTATTCTACTGACCAAAACTGAAGAGCAACAATAGTTAATTAAAGCACATCTGCAGGAGATTGGGTTGTTGAGAATTGAAAGAATTTTAAATTACTGTTACTAATATGTTCAAGATAATAGAGAAGACACACCAAAAAGGAAATAATTTGGAAAGTTTTGACAAAAAAATTGCAATTAAAAATATCAATATTAAATAGTGCAAAATACAACTATGAGATGAGTTTAGTAGAAGACTGAGCAGAGTAATCTGTTAGGTGGGAGGATTAATATAGAAGTAGAACTAATTTCAGGCTGGCTGACAAAAACTCTATCTCTTTCTCTGGGGATGCCTAGATACCTTTCTTTGTTTGATTGTTGGTTTGTTGGTTTTATTCTTGGCTAAGATAAGGGCAGTGGCATTAATGGTATACTTTTCAATGTCTGAAATTTTTCTTGTGACACCTAGTTAGTCTCTTCACTGTTGCTTTGTAATTACCCTATTCAATTTAATAAGCCTGTTTGACCACGGAGTGAACGAGAGAGATTTTTAGATGTGTTCTCTCAAATCCAAGATTCTTTACATAAATATTGATCATTCAAGCTAGTCTCAATACAGGGCAGCTTGTAAGACTGGCCCAAGTGAAGGCTTACACTGCAGTTACCAATTGGATCTCCAATGCTTGCCTTCATTCTCTTTCTATTGCTACACCACGTGATTCACTTTAAATAAAAGTCTCGCATCCATGTAATCTCTGGTATCTGGTAAGTAGCTTCAAATATATAAATGGAAAAACAATACAACTAGTGAGCTGAAAGATAAATCAAAAAGTTTATCTCAAACAAGGGAAAATGAAATACAAAGTAAAGTGTAAGAGATATATAGAACAAAAAGAAGGAAGGAAGATGATAGAGAATTGGGCAAAAGCAATGTGATGGTGAGAAGATGTGATAATGAGAATTTTTTAAATGAAAACTTCATCCCCTGGGCAATATCTGCGTCAATAGTGAACAGACACCGTGATATTAGAAAAGAAGCTTCTAGTGTGCTAATGATCTATATTAGTTTTACATGCTGCAAGACACACTTTCTCCAAATTTTCACAATGCCTATTTATTGCTTCAATTTCTGTAGGTCAGAAGTCAAGACAAACTACCGTTAGATTCTCTGGTCAGGGTCTCACAAAGTAGAAATCAAGGTGTTAGCCAGGCTGCATTGTTATGTGGAGTTCATAGCCCTCTTGTGAGCTCATTAGGCTGTTGGTATAATTTAGTTCTTTCGATTGTAGAATTGAGGTCTCCATTTTCTTAACTGGCAGTCCATGGAGGTTGTTCACAGTGCCTAAAGGACATTTTCAATTCCTGTCCCTCTATCCCCCTCACAATATGGAAACTTCTCTTTAAAGCCAGCAGGATAACCACTCTCAGGTCAGCAATGATTTTAGACCCTCTTTTAACGTCTTGCACCAAACTGATTCTTACCCACCCAGAATAGTCTTCCTTTCAATTCACTAAAAATAAACTGATTTGGGACTTTAATTGCATATGCAAAATCCTTTCACCTTTCCATCTAATGTTGCCTTATCACAGAAATGAAATTCCATCATTTTCACAAGGAATTCCTACAATCAATGGGAGAAGATGCACAGGGTGTGTACAGGGTCGGAGACAAGAATCTTGGAGGTTATCTTAGAATTCTATTAACTACCTGATACTAACAGCGATTGAGTACCTATAGAAACTAAGTGATGATGTGACTGGAACTACCCCTTAGCATTATTAAATCTGCTAAACATATCAGGTACTGTAGCAATCTATCAAATAACTAAAATGATAATTTGCTATCAGGTTTAAGAAGGCACACTGCACTTTTCTAACACAATCCCTAGTAACCTAATGAATAATTCATAACATGGGACCCTGCATGCATTGCCTATTTTTGCATTGACCATTTCTCTCAGCTCATGTCTATAACCTTATGGGTGAGGGAAAGTTTCTTAAAATCATCTCATAGAAGAGGAAATATAATTGGTCCTAGTTTACATATGGGTCAACTTGATATGTTGGAATGAGATGAAAATAGACTGCAATTGTAATATTGCACAAGTCAGAGGATGTGGTTCTGAAATACATTAATGAAGTGAATCCTCTCAGCAAGTAATGTTACAAGCATTACTCTTTGTTGTCCACTTGATATGAGTGTAAAGGTGTAAAGTGACCCAAGAAAACTGGCCCAGGTATGCAGACTGCTGTAAAGCATTAAATGGCTTGGCTTGTTGGTAAGAGTCATGAAAGGAGCATTAGAAAATCAGATATATTGAAGTCTGGGGAAGAGGCATGTGGATGGACACGTGGAAGTGAGCACAAAGTGTGTGCAACTCTGGATCTCACATCGATGGACCCCAGAAAGTACCTGCATCAGAGGAGGCACTCAACACTTGTTAGGAACATAGCCAATGATGTCAACTAGTTTCTATCCTCTGCCACTTTAGACTTATCTTCTAGGCTCATGAAGAGTGCAGTAATGCTGATGTTGAGGGATGTTAGACACAGATTACATAGCATATTCCTCTCATCATCCTGTCGGGAGCTGTGACCAATTCTCAACCCTACAAATGGCACAGATCTCAAGAAGATATGCCCATCAATCACTGCTACATTGATTACAATCAATCCCTTTGGCCAGGCGTGGTGGCTTCAGCCTGTAATCCCAGCACTTTGGGAGGCCGAGGCGGGCGGATCACAAGGTCAGGAGATCAAGACCATCCTGGCTAACTAACATGGTGAAACCACTTTTCTACTGAAAAATACAAAAAAAAAAATTAGCCGTGCGTCGCGGCTGGCGCCTGTAGTCCCAGCTACTTGGGAGGCTGAGGCAGGAGAATGGCGTGATCCTGGGAGGCAGAGCTTGCAGCGAGCCGAGATCGCGCCACTGCACTCCAGCCTGGGTGAGAGCGCGAGACTCCGTTTCAAAAAAAAAAAAAAAAAAACAATCAATCCCTTCTACCCTGGAGGATGAGTTATTTATTCTTATCAGAAATATGCATAATCTGGAAACGAGTTTATTTCCCTACTATGTTTCTTGCCAGTATCACTATCTGAGAGTTTTGCATTTTTCTAACACAACCCCTAATAACCTAATGAACAATTCATAACATGGGACCCTACATGCATTGCCTCAGAGTAATATTTTTTTCACAGACAATTAGGTGCTTAGTGAGTGAAACATCACTTGAAGTATTAAATACTCAATGACTGGAAGTAGCTGTTCTGATAGAATATTGGAATGGCCTATGGATTGCTCAGCTAAGGCATCACCTCAGAGGCAGCATTCTGCATTGAATCAGTGACCACTTTATGGTGTTGTGTCCCACAGAGTTAAATTATGTAAGTCTAAAAAGGAAGGGGTGGAAGAAAGTACAAATGGCTTTTCTTAGCAGTATTGCAACTATGCTTCATATTTTCACAGTTTTATACTCTGGTGAGTTGGAAAGCCTGATTTCTGGGGAAGTCAGTGGTACTTCCAGTGGGGGCAGAATGTGGTGAAGCAATAACTGCCACATGGACTCCTCATGCTGCTGCTCAAGGAGGGAGAAAAAAGAGTTATTTATCAATGGGAGGAGTCAGGCCTAGTAATTATGCGGAGCTCACACTCATGATAACAATGTACATAGGGAGGAGTATGTCTGAAACCTGTTATTCTCTGGGGTGTCTCTTGGCACTTCTATTTGAATGTTAAAAGTTACGGGGCCATTGAAGAGACCATTGGAAACAACAGCACAGAGCTGTATTATCCAACCTTGTAAGTAAATTAATTTACATAAAAGGCTGTGTGAGAATAAGCAAAATCTACAGTGAATGATGTGGGAAAGAGATGATAAAGATGAATATCAGCTTAAGGGTCAACTACAGAAGTGGACACTTTTACTTATTCACAGTTGAGATAAAAATCCTTAAACATTAATAGTAAACAATATTGTAAATTAAATCAGAATGTGTTCCTTGTTAGCTGAAACAAATTTTAAAAGTATCACAGGCAACACTGGACACAGTAGCTCACACCTGTAATCCCAGCACTTTGGGAGGCTGAGGTAGGTGGATCGCTTGAGCTCAGGAGTTTAAGACCGGCCTGGGCAACATGGTGAAACTACATCTGTACCAAAAAAAAAAAAAAAGAAAGAAAAGAAAGAAGAGAAAATAAAAGAAAAGGAAAAGGGGAAAATAAAAGAAGAAAAGAAAGGAAAGAAAATAAGAGAAAAAAAGAAAAGAAAAGAAAAAGTACCACAAGTATTAGAAACATACCCATGTTAGGCACAGATTGTATAGCATATGCCTCTCTCATCATGCTGTCAGGAGCAGTGACAATTTCTGAGCCCTACAAATGGCACAAATCTCAAGAAGACATGAAGACATGCCCGTCTTCTTTGCCTATCACAGGCAAATAAAAGACAGTTTCACTAACAGAAGAAATGTGGAAAAAATATTAGCAAACTAATAATGAGATATATAAGATGAAAGTAAAAATAAATATATAGGGTTTGAGGTAAAAAATCTGTTTAACTTATGTTAAAAGACTTTGGGATGATAATTTTACAACCCCGTATGTTAGTTTTTAATTAAAAGATAATGAAACAGAAAAGTTAAAAATAAAATTACGCACAGGCAATGCAATTGAAGTCATAATAAACTAATTGAAAAGGGAGTTATTAATTCTGATTAAAAGTGCAGGCTATAATTAATATAATAATCTCTTTTATAAAAAAGGCAAGCATTCAGAAAAAAGTAACTTTAAAGTATAATGAACATGCATTAACCAACATCATGATTAAATGAATGTTAATATATAATCCTATTTGTTTTAAATTCTTTATTTTAAAAATGAACACTTGCAGTATAAAGGAGCCCCTTTGAACCTTTGTATTTCCATTTTGAAGTCAGAATTAATTTTTGGTCACTTTTTAAAACATTTGACATATATAACCCTATTTATCAATTGTAAGAGTTTTCAAAATATTTAATCTTTCCCAGAATTGTAATATGATTTTCATCATTCTGGCTATTTTTACTTAATTATATTCCTGAGGTTTTTTCACAAAGCTTATTCACTTCAACATATTTAAACAATTCCATGGTTTGAATGAACCAAAAATAAAATATTCAGTCCCATATTAGTGTATATTTAGGTTGTTTTCACTCTGCACTATCAGAAACAAATTTGCAAAGAGTACGGTTCCAAGTTTCTCCTTGCATAATCTCTTTGCATAAGTTTCTTGTATACAAACTTGGAAATGAGATTTGAGGTTTTCCTTTATCAGAGATGTCTATTTCTTTTTATAAAATGTCACACTATTATTTTATAACCACCCAAAATATTGAAAATCCCAATTGTTTTTCCTCATTCACAACATGTACTCTTTGACTTTTTAAATGTTAATATTTTAAGTACATGAAATATTCTTAAATTTTGTGTTAATCAAATTTTACCAAGTAAGGTTATAGTTATTTTTACATATTTTTTTTTTTTAGAAATTGAAATGTCCTGGGTGCTAATGACTTTGAGGTTGTTTTTATAAATATCTTTGCCATTTATGTTTTCCTGTCCTTTGAATAGTGATGACCTTCATCATTTTTTCTTTTTTAAATTTATTTTTTATTTTTATTTATTTATTTATTTTAATTAATTAACTTATTTATTTTGAGATGGAGTCTTCACTCTGTCACCCAGGCTGGAGTGCAGTGGCATGATCTTGGCTCACTGCAACCTCCGCCTCCTGGGTTCAAGTGATTCTCCTGCCTCAGCCTCCTGAGTATCTGGGACTACAGTCTCCCACCACCATGCCCAGCTAATTTTTGTATTTTTAGTAGAGACAGTGTTTCACCATATCGGCCAGGATGGTCATGAACTTTATATTCACTTTTTCTCATAATATATATAATATTTAAAAATGCTAGTTTAGCCTTTCTATGTGTATCATTTAGTGCCATTAAAAAAGTCCACAATATTGTGTTTCCATCACCACTATCTATTTCAGTTTTTTTAAAAATCTAAAATAGAAACTTTCTACCCCTTAAGAAATTACTCCCAATTCCTTCCTCTGGTACCATCAAATCTATATTCTGCTTCTATGAATTTGCCTATTCTAGGTGTTTCATGTAAACAGAATCATAGGATATTTATCCTTTGTGTCTGGCTTATTTTATTCATGATAATATTTCCAACTTTTGGAATAGATGAACCATGCATGCATTTCAGTTTTTGCTATTTTGGCTCTCACAGATAGCTTTTTTCTAGTTTTTGTCACAGAAATTCAGTTTTTCACTGTTGGCCATTGTGGACTCCAAAATGGCCCTTCGAAGATTCTACAAAAAGAGTAGTTCCAACCTGCGGAATCAAAACAAGGGCTTAAATCTGTGAGATGCATTCACACACTGCAAAGCATTTTTCACAGATAGCTTTTTTCTAGTTTTTGTCATGGAAATTCCGTTTTTCACTGTTGGCCTTTGTGGACTAAAAATGGCCCTTCATAGATTCCACAAAAAGAGTAGTTCAAACCTGCTGAATCAAAACAAAGGCTTAAATCTGTGAGCTGCATCCACACATTGCAAAGCATTTCACAAATAGCTTGTTTCTGCTTTTTATCACAGGATATTTTGTTTTTCACTTTAGACCTCAATAGGCTCCAAAATATCTCCTTCTAGATTATACAAAAAGATTGTATTCCACGTGCTGAATAAAAACACAGTTAACTCGGTGAGATCAATCTGCACATCACAAAGCATTTTCACAGATAGCTTGTTTCTCATTTTTACCACAGGATATTCAGTTTTTCACTATAGGCCTCAATGTTCACTAAAAAGTCTTCTTGTAGATCCAAAAACAGATTTTTTCCAACCTGCTTAATCAAAACAAAGATTTAACTCTGAAATGAATCCACACATCCCAAAGCATTTTTACAGATAGCTTGTTTCTGGTTTATATCTCCACATATTTTGTTTTTCACTATAGGCTTCGATGGGCTTTGAAATGTTTCTTCATAGATTGTACTAAAAAAGTTTTTCCAACCTACTGAATTACAACAAAGATTTAATTCTGTGAGATTAATCTACACACCACAAAGCATTTTCATAGATAGCTTGTTTCTAGTTTTTATTATGGTATAATTTGTCTTTCATTATAGGCCCCAGTGGGCTTTGAAATGGCCCTTAGTAGATTCTACAAAAAGAGTATTTCCAACCTGCTGAATTAAAATAATTGTTTAAGTCTGTGAGATAAATTCACACAATGCAAAGCATTTTAACAGATATTTTGCTTGAGATTTTATTGTAGGATATTCTGTGTCTCAATATACTCTTCCATGGGCTCCAAAATGTCCCTTCGTATATTGTACAAAAAGAGTGTTTCCAACCTGCTGAATAAAAACAAAGGTTTAATTCTGAGAGATGATTCCAAACATCACAAGACCTTTTGACAGATAGCTTGTTTCTAGTTTTTATTGTGGGATATTCAACTTTTCACCATAGTCCTCAAGGAGCTTTGTAATGTCTTTTCATGGAATCTACAAAAACAGTGTTTCCACCCTGCTGAATCAAAACAAATATTTAACTCTGTGAGATGGATCCATACATCCCAAAGCATTTTCATAAATAGTTTCTTTCTACTTTTCATAGAAGAATATTTGCTTTTTCCATATATTTATCCATGGGCTCCAAAATGCCCCTTCATAGATTCTAGAAAAAGAATAGTTTCAATCTGCTCATTCAAAATATATGTTTAATAATCTGAGAGATAAATCCACCCATCACAAAGCATTTTCACAGATAGCCTGTTTCTAGTTTTTAATTGCAGGGATATTTAGTTTTTCATTGTACACCCCAATGGGCTCCAAAATGTCCCTTCATAGATTCTACAAAAAGAGTGATTCCAGTCTGTGGAATCAAAACAAATGTTTAACTCTGTGGGATGAATCCACACACTGCAAAGCATTTTCACAGATAGCTTTTTTCTAGTTTTTATCACGGGATATTTGGTTTTTTACTCTTGGCCTCAATGGGCTTCCAAATGTCCCTTCGTAGATTATACAAAAAGAGTGTTTCCAACCTGCTGAATCAAAACAAAGGATTAACTCTGTGACATGAATCCACACATCACAAAGCATTTTCACAGATAGCCTGTTTCTAGTTTTTATCATGGGATATTTAGTTTTTCACTATAGACCTCACCTGGCTCTGAAATGTCCCCACATAGATTCTACAAAAGTAGTATTTCCAGCTCTGCTAAATCAAGACAAGAGATTAACTCTGTGATATGAATGTACATATGGCAAAGAATTTTTAGTGATAAGTTGTTTCCAGTGTTTTTGACGTGATACTCAGTTTTTCACTGTAGGCTTCAATGGCCTCTGAAATGTCCACACGTAGATGGTACAAAAAGACTGTTTCCAACGTGCTGAATGAAACAAAGGTTTAACTCTATCAGATGAATCCAAACATTGCAAAGCGTTTTCACAGATAGCTTGTTTCTAGTTTTTATCATGAGATATTCGGATTTTTACTAATGGCCCTAATGGACTCTAAAATGTCCCTTCTTAGATTTTACAAAGAGAGTGTTTCCAACCTGCTTAATCAAAACAAAGGTTTAACTCTGTGAGATGAATCTACACATCACAAAGCATTTTTAGAAATAGATTTTTTATTGTTGTTGCAAAATATTCAGATTTTTACTGCAGGCATTAATGGGTGTTGGGAAAAGGTGAGTGTTGGGAGAAGCTGAGACAGGGCTTGCATGTCTGACATAATGTAAAAGAGTCTTGGAACATGTCCAGGGTCCAGGGTCTAAAACCCATTGTGGCATTTGGAACACCAAGGTCTGTGCTAAAGGGTGGAAGGCCATCCTGATGCACAATAATCTAAGCCCAGGGCATAAAATCCCTCGTGGCTTGGATAGAATCCAGAGTTTGTGGCTCTGGAATGTGTCCAGAATTGCTGGCTCCTTGCTCCTTGCTCTCCCAGGATCGATTGTATCTTGAGTTAAAAGAACCTGCTCTCCATTATCTCAAGTAGCAGAGCAAATGCTAAACCATTACAGCTGTAAATCATGTGCTTAATGCAACACACTCTTTTGACCTCCACATTCTCACCACCTGTTTCTTTGTTGGATTACCAATAAATCCTATGGGTTCCCAGAGCTCGAGGCCTTCACAGCCTCCATGATTGTGGTGGCCCCCTGGTCCCACTTTACTTCTCAAACTGTCTTTTTTCTCAATCATTTGACTCCACTGGACTTCATCAACCCCACAACCTGGTGTTGGGTCTGATCACCCCAACAGGTGTGACATATCCTTTCATAAATCCATGCATTGCAAAGTATTTTCACAGAGAACTTGCTTCTAGTTTTTATCACAGGATATTCAGGTTTTCACTATTGACCTCAATGGGCTCTGACATGTTTCTTCATAGATTCTACAAAGGGAGTGTTTCAAACCTGCTGAATCAGAAGAAAGGTTTAATTCTGTGAGATGGATCCACACATTGCAAAGCGTTTTCACAGATACCTTTCTTCTAGTTTTTGTCACAGGATATTCAGTTTTTCAGTATAGGCTTCAGTGGGCTCCGAAATGTCTCTTTGCAGATTCTACAAAAGGAGTGTTTCCAATCTGCTGAATAAAAACAAAGGTTTAACTCTGTGAGATGAATCCATACTTCTCAAAGCATTTTCACAGATGGCTTGTTTCTAGCCTTTATAATGAGACATTCAATTTTTCACTATTGGCCTCAATGGGCTCCATAGTGTCTCTTCCTAGATTCTACAAAAACAGATTTTTCATTTCTCCAAATCAAAATAAAAGTTTAACTCTGTGATATGAAATCACACATCACAAAGGATTTTCACAGATAGCTTTTTCTAGTTTTTATCATAGGATATTGGGTTTTTGACTATAGGCTTCAATGGGCTCTTAATTGTACCTTCTTAAATGCTACAATAATGTATTTTCAACTTGTTGGATCAAAACAAAGGTTTGACTTTGTGAGATGAATCCTCACATGGCAAAGCATTTTCACCCATAGCTTGTTTCTAGTTTTTACTGAGGGATATTGTTTTTTCACTAGAGTCCTCAATGGGCTCCTAATTGTCCCCTTGTAGATTCTGCAAACAGAGAGTCTAACCTGCTGAAGCAAAACAAAGTTTAACTTTGTAAGATGGACCTACACATCACAAAGCATTTTCACAGATAGGTTGTTTTTAGTTTTTATCAAGGGATATTTGATTTTTCACTGTAGGCCTCAATGGGCTATGAAATGTCCCCTCATAGATCTACAAAAAAAAGTTTCCAACCTGTTGAATCAAAAGAAAAGTTCAACTTGTGAAATGAAATCACACATCGTAAAGTATTTTCAGAGATAGCTTCTTTATAGTTTTTATCATTGGATATTCAGTTTTTCACTATAGATCTCAATGAGCTTTGAAATGTCTCTTCGTAGATTCTACAACAAGAGTGTATCCAACCTGCAGAATAAAAGCAAAGGTTTAACTCTGTGAGATGAATCCACACATCACAAAGCATTTTCAGAGATAATTTTTTTATTGTTTTTATCACAAAATACTCACATTTTTACTATAGGCTTTTATAGGTGTGAAACGTCCTTTCGTATATTCTACAAAAAGGTATTCCAAACTTGCTGAATAAATGCAGAGGTTTAAATTTGTGACATGAATCCACATATTGCACAGCAATTTAATGACAGCTTTTTTTTCTAGTTTTTATCATGGGATAATCGGTTTTTCAGTATAGGCCTCAATTTGCTCCAAATAGTACCCTAGTAGATTGTAGAAAAAGAGTGTTTCCACCCTGCTGAATTACAAGAAAGGTTAAACTCTGTGAGATAAAATCACACATTGCAAAGAATTTTTAGACATAGCTTATTTGTAGTTTTTATTACAGGACATTTTATTTTTTACTATAGGCCTCAATGAGCTCTGATATTCCCCCTGGTAGATTGTACAAAAAGAGCATATCCAATCTGCTGAATCAAAACATTTAACTCTGTGAGACAAATCTACATATCACCATGCATTTTCACAGATAGCTTGCCTCTAGTTTTTATCATGGTATATTTGGTGTTTCACTATAGGCCTCAATGGGCTCCGAAATGTTGCTTCATAGATTCTACAAAAAGAGTGTTTCCAACCTGCTGAATCAAAGGAAAGGTTTAACTTTTTGAGATAAATACACACATTGCAAAACATTTTTACAGATAGTTCATTTTAGTTTTTATCATGGGATATTCCATTTCTCACTATAGGAATGAATGGGCTCAATAATGTCCCCTCTAAGATTGTATTAAAAAATTGTTTTCAACCTGCTGTGTAAAAACAAAGGTTTAATTCTGTGATATGAATCCACACATTGCAAAGCATTTTCACAGCTTGTTTCTAGTTTTTTTCACTGGATATTTGGCTTTTCACTATAAGCCTCAATGGGCTCCGAAATGTCCCTTTGTAGATCCTACAAAGACAGTGTTTCCAACCTGCTGAATGAAAACAAACATTTAACTTGTTGAGATGAATCCTCACATCGCTAAGCATTTTCACAGATAGATTGTTTTTAGTTTTATCATGGGATATTCAGTTTTTGACTATAGGCCTCAAAGACTGAACTGTGGCCAAGCAGATAGTAAAAAATAAGTGTCTCCAACCTTCTGAATAAAAAGCAAAATTTAATTGTGAGATACATCCATATATTGCAAGGCATATTTACAGATAGCAAGTTTGTAATTTTAATCATGGGATATTCAGTTTTTCACTACAGGCCTTAATGGGCTCAAAAAAGACTCCTCTTATTCTACTAAATATTTGTTTCCAATGTACTGTATAATAACAAATATTAAACTCTGTGAAAGAAATCCACAGATCACAATGCTTTTTCACAAATAGCTTGTTTCTAGTTTTTATCACAGGACATTTTGTTTTTCACTGTAGGCCTGAATGGGCTACGAAATGTTCCTTTGTAGATTCTACAAAAAGTGTGTTTCCAATCTGCTGACTTAAAAAAAAAGGTTTTACACTGTGAGATGAATCCACACATTGCAAAGCATTTTCACAGATAGCTTGTTTCTTTTTTTTATCATGGGATATTCTGTATTTAACTAGAGACTTCAATGGGCTCCGAAATGTCCCATCGTAAACTCTATACAAAGAGTGTTTCCAACCGGCTGAATAAAAATAAAGGTTTACATCTGTGAGGTGAATCCACACATCACAAAGCATTTTCACCAAGAGCTTGTTTCTAGTTTTATAGCAGGATTTTTTTTTCAATATTGGTCTCAATGGGCTCCAAAATGTCCCTTTGTAGATTCTACAAAATTTTTTTCCAACATACTGAATCAAAACAAATGTTTAACACTGTGAGCTGAATTTTCACATCACAAAGCATTTTTACAGATAGTTCATATTAGTTTTTATTATGAAATTTTGAATTTTTCACTGTTAGCCTCAATATTGTCCCCTATTAGATTCTACTAAAAGAATGTTTCCAACCTACTGTATAGAAACAAAAGTTTAACTCTGTGAAATGAATCCCCACATTGCAAAGCTGTTTCACAGATAGCTTGTGTCTAGTTTTTATCAATAATTATTTGGCTTTTCACTATAGGCTTCAAAGGGCTCCGAAATGTCCCTTCATACATTTTGCTAAAAGAGTTCCAACCTAGCTGAATCAAAAGAAAGTTTAAACTCTGTGAGGTGAAACTGCAAATTGCAAAGCATTTTCACGTATAGCTTCTATAGTTTCTATCAGAGAATATTCAGTTTTTCACTATCGGCCTCCATGGGCTATGAAATGTCCTCTCGTAGGTTCTACAAAAAAAGTGTTTCCAACATGTTGCATGAAAACAAAGATTTAACTTTGGGAGATGAACCCACACATTGCAAAGCATTTTTATAGAAAGATTTTTTCTAGTTTTTATCACAGGATATTAGATTTCATATTGTAGGCCTCATTTTGCTCCAAAATTTCCCCTTGTCGATTCTACAGAGAGAATATTTCCAACCTGCTGATTCAAAACAAATGTTCAGTTCTGTGAGGTGAGATGCAAAGCTTTTCACAGATAGCCTGTTTCTAGTTTTCATCATAGGGCATTTGGTTTTTCACTATAAGCATCAAAGGGCTCTGAAATGTCCCTTTGTAGATTCTACAAAAAGAGTGTTCCCAACCTGATGAATCAAAAGAAAGTTTTAACTTTATAAGATGAATCCACACATCCCAAAGCATTTTCACCCATAGCTTGTTTCTAGTTTTTATCGTGGATTATTGGTTTTTCACTAAATGCCTCAATGAGCTATGAACTGTCCCGTTGTAGATTCTTCAAAGAAAGAATTTCCAACTTGCTGAAGCCAAACAAAGTTTTAACTTTGTAAGATGAATCTACACATCACAAAGCATTTTTACAATACGTTGTTTTTAATTTTTATCAAGAGATATTTTATTTTTCACAGTACACCTCAATGTGCTACAAAATGTCCCCTAGTAGATTCTACAAAAAAATTTTCTAAACTGCTGAATCAAAAGAAAAGTTCAACTGGTGAGATGAAATCACACATCACAAAGTATTTTCAGAGATAGCTTCTTTATAGTTTTTATCATGGGATATTAGATTTTTCAATATAAACCTCAATGAGCTCTGAAATGTCCTTTTGTAGGTTCTACAAAAAAAGTGTTTCCAACCTGCAAAATAAAAAGGAAGGTTTAATTCTGCGAGATAAATCCACACATTGCAAAGCATCTTCACAGTTGGCTTGTTTCTAATTTTTATTGTGGAATATTTGGCTTTTCACTGAAATTCTCAAGTACTCTGAAATGTCCCTTTGTAGATTCTATAACAAGAGCGTTTTCAAACTGCTGAATCAAAACAAAGGTATAACTCTTTAAGAGGAATCCACACATCACAAAGCATATATTCAGATATCTTGTTTTCTAGTTTTTAAAGCATGATATTTTGTTTTTCACTATAACCCTCAATGGGCTCAGAAATGTCTCATAGTAGATTTTACAAAAACAGTGTTTCCTACCTGCTGAATCAAAGCAGCAGCTTAAATCTGTGAGATTAATCCAAACCTCACAAAGCATTTTCACAGATAGCTTATTCCTAGTTTTTATCGCAGGATATTTGGATTTTCACTATAGGCTTCAATGGGCTCTGAAATGTCCATTCATAGGTTATATAAAAAGTATGTTCCCAAACCCCTGAAAAAAAAAAAAACAAAGGTTTAACTCTGTGAGATGAATCCACACGTTGCAAAGCATTTTCACAGATAGCTTGTTTCTAGCTTTTATGATGAGACATTTGAATTTTTACTATTAGCCTCAATGGGGTCAGAAATGTCTTTTTGTAGATTCTACAAAAAAATGGGTTTTTATTTTTCTGAATCAAAATAAAGGTTTTTTTTTTTTTGAGACAGAGTCTCGCTCTTTTGCCCAGGCCGGACTGCAGTGGCGTTATCTCGGCTCACTGCGAGCTCCGCCTCCCAGGTTCATGCCATTCTCCTGCCTCAGCCTCCTGAGTAGCTGGGATTACAGGCACCCGCCACCTTGCCTAGCTAATTTTTTGTATTTTTAGTAGAGAGGGCGTTTCACCGTGTTAGCCAAGATGGTCTCGATCTCCTGACCTTGTGATCCACCTGCCTCGGCCTCCCAAAGTGCTGGGATTACAGGCGTGAGCCACCACACCCGGCCAGGTTTAACTCTTTTATATGAAATCGCACATCTCAAAGCATTTTCACAGATAACTTGTTTCTAGTGTTTATCACTGGATATTGGGTTTTTCACTATAGGCTTCAGTGGACTCTTAATTGTAACTTCTTAATTCTTCAAAAAGTGTGTTTCCAACGTGCTGTATGTAAGTAAGGGTTTACCTCTGTGAGATAAATCTTCACATCACAAAGCATTTTCCCCAATAGCTTGTTTGTAGTTTTAATTGCATAATGTTTGGTTTTGTACTACAGTCCTAATGGGCACTGAAATGTCCCTTCATAGATTATATGAAAACAGTGTTTCTAACCTGTTGAATCAAAACAAACGTTTAACTGTCAGATGAATCTACACATTGCAAAGCATTTTCACAGGTAGCTTGTTTCAAGTTTTCATTGCAGGATATATGTTTTTTCATTATAGGCCCCAAGGGCTCCAAAATGTCTTAGAGTATTTCAAACCTGCAGTATAAAAACAAAGGTTTAACTCTGTGAGACAAATGCATACATCACAAAGAATTTTCACATAAAGCTTGTTTCTAGTTTTTATCACTAGATACTCGGTTTTTCACTATAGACCTCAATGGGCTTTGAAACATCCCTTCATAGATTATACAAAAAGAGTGTTTCCACCTTGCTGAAACAAACAAACAAAAGGTTTAACTCTTTGAGGTGAATCAACACATTGCAAATCTAATTCACAGATAGCTTGTTTCTAGTTTTTTTTTTTGAAGGGTATTCTGTTTTTCACTATAGGCACCAATAGGCTCCTAAATGTCCCTTCATAGATTCTACAAAAAGAGTGTTTCCAACCTGATGAACCAAAATAAAGGTTTAATTCTATGAGATGAAATCACGCAGAAGAAAGCATTTTCTGAGATAGGTTGTTTTTATCACTGGATATTCTGTTTTTCACTGTAAGCCTCAATGGGCTTTGAAATATCTCTTTGTCGATTGTACCAGAGGAGAGTTTCCAATTTCCTGACTCAAAACAAAGGTTTAATGTTGTGAGATAAATACACAAATTGCAAAACATTTTTACAGAAAACTTGTTTCTAGTTTTTATCATGGGATATTTGATTTTCACTATAGGCCTCAGTGGGCTAAGAAATGTTCCCCCGTCAAATCTACAAAGCAGGTTTCTCCAACCTGCTGAATCAAAATTAACATTCAACTCTGTGAAATGAATCCACACATTGCAAAGCCTTTTTTTTTTTTTTTTTTTTTTTTTGATGGAATCTCACTCTATGACCCACGCTGGAGTACAGTGGTGTGACCTCAGCTCACAGCAACCTCCACCTCCTGGGTTCAAGTGATTCTCCTGCCTCAGCCTCCTGAGTAGATAGTACTACAGGCACATGCTACCATACCCAGCTACTTTTTTTTTTTGTATTTTTAGTAGAGACGGGGTTTCAAAATGTTGGCCAGGCTGCTCTTGAACTCCTGACTGCAGGTAATCCACCAGCCTCAGCCTTCCAAAGTGCTGGGATTACAGGCATGAGCCACTGTGACTGGCCTATCCAGCAATATTTACTGAGTATCTACTATGCACTAGGCACTGGTTGCCAAGAATTCATGAATAAATGAAACAGGCATAATCCCTGAACTCAAGGACGATACATTTCAGAGAGTGAAAGAGACAAAAAAATAAGTAAGCAAGTTAGCAAATAGATACATGCAATTTTGAGACCTGTTGTGAAGTGGGTAATCACAGACAGGGTGGAGCAGGCACCCTTTAAATTGGGTGGTCAGCTAGGCATGGTGGCTCATGCCTGTAATCCTAGCACTTTGGAAGGCTGGGGTGGGCGGATCACCTGAAGTCAGGAGTTCAAGACCACCCTCACCAACATGGAGAAACCCTGTCTCTACTAAAAATACAAAAATTACCCAGACATGGTGGCGCATGCCTGTAATCCCAGCTACTTGGGAGGCTGAGGCAGGAGAATCTCTTGAACCCAGGAGGCAGAGATTGCCATGAGCCGAGATCGTGCCATTGCACTCCAGCCTGGGCAATAAGAGCAAAACTCCATCTCAAAAAAATATAAAATAAATAAAATAAAATAAAATAAAATAAAATAAAATAAAATAAATTGGGTGGTCAGAGAAAGTTTCTCTGAGGAAGTGACACTTGGGCTGAGGTTTGAAGAATGAGAGGGAGCCATGTAAAGAGTGAGGTAGCAGCATTCTAGAAACAGTTCAGTCACATGGGTGTGCACAGCAGCATTTGGGGGATGGGAGTGGGAGAGGAGCTTTCCCAAACTGCACACTCCTATCTCTTTTACATTTTGAAAGCCCCTGCCCTTCCAATGTGGGAGGACCGTTGCTTAAAATCTTTGGAGAAGCAGCCCTGGCCTTACCTGGAAGCTGGTTAGAAAACAGAGCTCAGGTGCCACCCCAGATCTAATGAGTCAGAATCTGTATATTAACCAGGTCCCAGGTCATTTGTGTGCAGTGGTGTTTGAGAAGCAGCGTTTCAGGAAGTACCTCACAGGAGGGATGGAGTGTGAGGACATCAGAGGATGTGAGGTGGGTGGGGTTGGGGGGTTGGTTGCTGAAGAGTGCATTTGAATCAGAGAGGGGGTCTGAGTGTGTATATGTGCCTCTGTGGGTGTGTTCCTCCAGCCCTAATGACTGTGGGCTATCTGAGGATGTGCATCTCCAAGCGCTTTTCCTGCCATGGGTGTGGAGTACCAGGAGATACTGTACATCTTTATCCCCATGTGACAATGCCCGCATTTCCACATACAGCTGTGAGTCAAACAGAATCTGCCAACCTCTGGGTGGTGGGAGCATCTCGAAAGGAAGGCAAGGCAAGGAGATCCCTTGTTCCTGACCTCCGGCAATCCATTTATTTGACCGGAGTCTCATAAAGGCGTCCTGATGAGCCCAATCGCTTGCTAATGGTTATGAGCCGAGACCTGCGGACTTATGGCTGAGGCCTCCGTGGCCACGAACCGGAGTAGGGCTGCGCACAGGAGGCCAGGCTGTGCATGGCTTCAGTTCATGGAGGCCTGTACCCAGAACCACGGCGGGGACTACCACACCCCCACCTCCAAATCTGGGGCAAAGAACACTGCCCTGGGTGGGGGAAGCTGGGCTAAGGAGAAAAAAGACCTCTGGCTGGAGATGTCTGGGGATGAATGGTGAGTGTCTGGGAAACTGGCCTGACTTGGCGGGGTGGGGTGTAGGGGGAGATACTGGAGAAGTGAGTGGAAAGGGCACTGGAATTGGAGCCAGTCAAACTGGGGTTCAAATCCTGGATCTGTTTGCCACCCCTGTATGACACTGGACAAATCAGGGCTCTCCCTGAGCCTCATTTTTCTCATCTGTAGATGGGAATTGTGACGTTATCTCATAGGTTTGTGAGAATTAAATGAGGCCAGGTACGGTGGCTCATGCCTGTAATCTCAGCACTCTGGGAGGCCAAGGTAGGAGGATTTCTTGAGCCCAGCAGTTCAAGACCAGCCTGGGCAACATGCTGAAACCCTGTCTCTACAAAAATACAAAAATTAGCCAGGTGTGGTGGCATGTGCCTGAGGCTGATGTGGGAGCATTGCTTGAGCCCAGGAGCTTGAGACTGCAGTGGGCCATGATCATGTCACTGCACTCCAGCCTGGGTGACAGAGTGAGATCCTATCGAGAGAGAGAGAATTAAATGAGATAATGTTTGTGAAAAGCACTTCGAATACCAATTGTATATATTTAAGTGGGTCAAGAGCTTGGGATTCTAATTCCAGCTCCACCACTAACTTGCTGGGATTCTAGCACTAGCACTGGTTTTGTTACCAATGGCTTTTTTTTTTTTTTTTTCCTGAGACAGGGTCACACTCTGTCGCCCAGACTGGAGTGCAGTGGTATGATCTCAGCTGGCTGTAACCTCTGCCTCCCAGGCTCAAGCAATTCCCCTGCCTCAGCCTCCTGAGTAGCTGGGATTACAGGCACACTCCACTACTGCCTGCTAATTTTTGTATTTTTAGAAGGGACAGGGTTTCGCCATGTTGTCCAGGCTGGTCTCGAACACCTGACCTCAAATGATCCACTCGCCTTGGCCTCCCAAAGTGCTAGGATTTCAAGCGTGAGCCACCCCGCCTGCCCAGTTACCAATGGCTTTGTGACCTGGGGCACATCACAGACCCTTTCTAAGTCTTAGTTGCCCCATAGATACTAAGAGGGAACACAATGTTCTTTTGGTTGCCTCCAGCTCTGATGTTTTGTGGTTCTAACAAGGAGTCCTTGTTTGGAAATGGAACTTTGGAATGGTTTGGATCTCATTCTGGCCATAGAGAGGGCATCATTGCAGCTGTGGCTTCAGGGCCAATGTGCGGTTAGGGGGTGCTGAGTCAGAACAGCCCCCTCTTCCTCGATAGTGCCATCCTGTGAGTATAACCCATGTATGGGAGTTGGACAGTGTTTGGGAAGACTGTGCAACAGGGGTAAGTAGGAAAGGCCCTGTGGTAGGGGGTTAGCTGGGTATCCATGGAAATGCCTGAACTACTCATGCCTTTTGCACAAGTAGGTCTTCAAATAATCTCTTCTGCTTCCCTCTTTCCGACTCTTTCCCTGTCTAAGGTGTGTGGTTGTGGTGGTGGTGTGTGTGTGTGTGTGTGTGCGTGTGTGTGTGCCTAACCTGATTGGGAGAGTAAGCCAAATGGAGTGAAGTGGAGAAACATCCCCAAAAGTCCCAGGTAGAGACCTAGGGATTCCTAAATCACAGTGCAGAACAGGGTCCTCTACCCTTTTCCCATTCTGGGAACATCCTGAAGCCAGTCATTGTGGGAGAGAGACATGACCCCCAACCCAGCCTCACAGATCCCACCCCTCTTCCATGCTTTGCCCTACCCTCCTTCCGTGTGCTTGTATCCTAACCTTAAGCCCTAGAGACTTCTAGGTACCCAGAGAGCAGCCTATTCAGTGATGTTTACTGAGCGCATGTTATGTGCCTTGCACTGGGCCTGGAGCAAGCGCTAAGGAGTGAAATTAGACCTGATCCCTGTCCTGAAGATGTCACAGCTGAGTAGGCAGAAAGACTTTAAACAGATAATGGCAACACGATGTGCTAAGGAACATCAATATACAAGATAACAGGTAGTCTGTATTTATGGGAAAGGGAGGCGTAAAAGAAGATGCTTCAGCTGCTTTCTAAACACGTTTGAGGTGGAACATTAAAAACATATGAAAACAGAGCAGTATAGTGTCCTCATCATGCAGCTGCAACAATGGTCACACCAGGATCTTGGAGTGTCTATACTCACACCCACGTTCCATACCCCACTGCACCATTACTTGGGGTGGAACTGGGTTGGTTTTGAAAGAGGAACAGCAATTCCCCAAGTAGAAAGTGCTGGAGGGAAAAGTTTGCAGGCAGAGGGGATGCTGTGCTCAGAAGCTTGAGCAGTGCCTGATGCTGGTGCACCAAACCGAAGCTGAAGGAGTGGGACAAGATGTTTTGGCCCCTGTGCATGCTGGCACTAATGCATCTGTCGCACAGCGTGCCCTGTGGCTCCTTTTGGAACTCGGGTCTCCAGGCAAGTCTTCGGCAGAGCCAGGTTAGCGCAGAGCCAGCCCTTTGAGTGCAGGGAGTGAGGAGGCACCGCTAAGACAGCGGGCCTTGGCTGGGCGGCGGCGGGGCCTTGGTGGGCCTAGAGCGCTAGGGACTGGAATGCACCAGCACTGACAGGCAAAGCTAGCCCGCAGTCAGGCCCTCCAGCCCGCTTCGGCACGCGGTCTTAAATATTACCCCGGAGTTTTCAATTATCTCTCCTTAATGGATTTGCAGGGGCTCTTTCATCAAGCGCGGGGTGGCTGGGTGTGGGGGTGCGGGGAGCGCGCGGCGAGGGCTGGAGCTGGGAAAATGACCCATATTTCAATATTAAAGCCCTTTACGATCGTCAGCAGCATGAAAGATGCTGCAAATTAAACGGGGGCGCCTGCGCCAGCCTCTCCATCTCCCAAGTTTTAATTAACACTGAGGGGGAGGCGGCTGAAGGGCGGGTGGGAGCCGGGCCAGCAGCGGATCTGGGAGCCTGCGGATCCCACATTCAGAACTGGAGTGTCAGGGATCTCGCGGGCCGGGCCAGGCCAGGTAGAGGCGGAGGGTGGTGGGCTCCGAGTCCCCGGCGAGGGTGCGGAAGATGCCCTTGGAGATGGGCAAGGCTGAGGGGTGGGGGACAGGTTGGAGGGTCTCTGAGCATCTGACCGGGAAACAAAACTCTGCAACTGAATGCAGGAAGCTTTGTTCTTAAAGGTGAGGGGGCTTGTGGCCAAATCATGGAGCTCTTCATCCCCAGGCTCCTTCAGCGCGCGTCCTTCTGCCTCTCTTCTTTCGACCAACGCTTCCCCCAAACACTCCCCCGCGTTGATTCCCGGTCCCCTCCCACCTCATCCTGTGGCCCCTTGTTTCGGGAGGCAGGCGTGCTTCTGTGACCCCGCGGCTCCTGTTCTGGGACGCTTGCTTTCTCCATCACTCCCTGGCTTCCCGGGCGGGCCCCATCCTCCGGAGCGGAGCGAAGCAGCGCGCACAGAAGCGCCACTGTTCTGCCTTGGCAGGGCCTGGCCCGACAGCTTGTGCCTGCGCAGCAGACCCATCCGTCAGGCGGGAAGGATGGAGCGACGTCCAGCTGCCCACTCTGAGGACTCCCCACGGAGACACCTCTGCCTTGGCCCAGACTCCTGTCTTCCCTTCTCCCCACCCGCCAACCCTTCCCCCAACAACCAGCTCAGTATATACTTCTGTCTCTCCTCCTTTCCTTGCTTCTCCTCCTCCCTCCCATACGCATGCAGCCTGGGGCCTGGGGCCCAGGAGAGCCACTCCTCTCATGGGTCACACTGAGAAGTCCTTCCTCCACCTGCATCCACATGGCAAGGCATAACTCTAAAGCTTAAAAAGATCGAGCGATCTCAGTGGACCACAATCCAAAGCTAAGTCAGCCGACCAACACTCAAGGGCTTAAATCAAGGACTTTGGGCAAACCCTATAGAGCGGAGGAATTAGAAAAATAATACAAATAAAAGACATGGTCATTATTCCTGGGTATTTACAGATACTTCGTGCTTCCTGAAATGTTTTGCAGAAATCACATTCTCCTCTCATTGTGCTACACAGCTTGCAAGCACCAAGACAAGAAATTCTATGACAAAGCAAAAAGAAAAGAAAAGAAAAAATCCTCTTCTACTTTCTTCTTGGTGTGTATTTTTTCTTGTTAATTTCTGATAATCTATCAAGCCTACTTAAAATAGTGCCTGCTTATGCAGTATGGTTAGGATGATGATCACACACTTAAACAGGATAGGGAATAAGTACAAACTACAAGTGATGTGGGGATGCAGATTAATAGGACAAGTGGTGAAAATTAAAACATTTTTGGCTTAATCAAGGAGTACTTCCTGGAGGAGGGGAGACCTGATTTGGAAGGAGAGGTGATATAAACTTGAAAAGAAAGTTCCAGATGTGGAAACACTGGTTTTATTCTTTATTTTTATTTTGAGACAGGATCGTACTCTGTCACCCAGGTTGGAGTGCAGTGTCACAATCTTGGCTCACTGCAACCTCCACTTCCTGGGTTCAAATGATCCTGTGCCTCAGCCTCCTGAGTAGCTGGGACTACAGGCGTGTGCCACCACAGCCAGCTAATTTTTTTGCTTTTTTTGTAGAGATGGGGTTTGCCATATTGCTCCAGCTGGTCTTGAACTCCTGGACTCAGGCGATTCCCCTGCTGCCTTGGCCTCCTAAAATGCTGGGATTATAGATGTGAGCCACCACACCTGGCTAACACCGGTTCTAAAATTAGGCAGAATCTATATTTTACTTCAGGTTGAGGAGCAGATAATCTTGGCTATATTTTCCCTGATAGTACAGTAAGATGAAAGAAGCCTTGTGCAATAGCAGGAAGAATTCAGGGTAGACAGTGGGATCTTGGCTAATGCTGGGGACTAAAGTGAATGGAGAGAGACCCTGAAGCGCCCTTCTCCCATACTTGGCTATGGGCTATGGGAGGGATGCCTGGACTCTGAGACTTGGTCACCATGTTGTGTTTTGCCATTAGAAGATTTGGACATGAAGTTGAATAAGGCAGGAATGACCTCACAGCATCAACCACAACCCCCAATGTGGCTGGAGAAGGAGGAAGAGAGGGCAAAGAATATCTTCCTCTTACTCAGATTGTAAGTGGAGAAACTGAAGTCCATTCACTCAAATCGATGTGTCTACTGAGCACCTCCTATGTGGCAAGCACTATATAGGCCCTAAGGATCCAGAGATGATCAGGGCATGGTCCCTGTCAACATGGTGTTCACAGTCTAGTGGGAAATAGAGTTCACTCGTCATTCTATCATTCAATCAAAAACAAAAAGTATTGAGCACTTACTCTGAGCCAGGCAGAGTTGCAGGTGCTGGAGATGCAACTGTGAACAAGACAGACCCAATCCCTGCCCCATCAGAGAGTACCACCTGGTGCAGAAGACACATACATAAACAGGCAGCTATAATTCAGGGTGATGTATGCTATGAAGGGGAAGAGACAGTTGCCATGGGGTGGCATATCCATTGATATGCCACAGATCCATAGGTTCCCATGAGGGGATCTATCTGAGTCTGTGAAAGGGGATGCGAGGATGATGTGGAAGAAGCAACACCAAATCTGATCTGCTCACAAGGTGCGCAGAAGTCAGGTGTGGGATGGCATGGGGAGGGTGTCCTGGGCCTAGAGTTTGTGTTCCTTTTCAGCATCTTACTAGGAGCTTGTGGCCAAATCAGACCCAGTCAGAGCTTCTTCCCTCTAGTCACAGGATAGCACTGGCCTGCACCAACACAGCTCTTCCAACACCAGCAGGGGAAACCAGATGATAATCCTAACAGAGCCAGACCAAGGAATGAGGTTATCAGTTTTCCTTTTTCTGCTGGGAAGTTTCTGCCTTGGGGCTAGGCTATGTGGGGGGAGGCTGGGAGGTGGGAGGGCACTGTGGAGGATCTTACTCTTTCCACCCTCCTCTCACTGATCCTAGTTTTGAACAAGAAACAGGTGATCTGTTTCTCTAGTTGCAGCTGAATAGAAACCAGGACAAGAAAGTGTTGTCCTCCCCGGACCCGTTTCTGTCTCCTGGGTCCTAACCAGCTGCCTGCTTGAGCCATCTGACTTTAATCCACAGGGCCTCCCAGGAGCTGAATCCAGAAGGTCAAGAACAAAGTAGTAAAGCAGGAAAGGGCATTCAGAAGAGAACAGCATGGGCAAAGGCCCCAAGGCCAGAGCACTTGGAAACTGCAAGTCCCTCAGTGTAGACATGAGTCTGTAGAGGAGGTTGACACAAGCTTGTGAAAGACCCAGTATGTCAGGCTAAGGGGGTGGGAACAGTGAGGGACACTGAGGGTTTTATGGCTTAAATTCTGACAAGTGTATCTACAATATAGACAACTAATGTAACACTCCTTCTTTTTTTTTTTTTTTTTTGAGATGGAGTCTCGCTCTGTCACCCAGGCTAGAGTGCAGTGGTGAGATCTTGGCTCACTGCAACCTGCGCTTCCTGGGTTAAAGTGATTCTCCTGCCTTAGCCTCCTGAGTAGCTGGGACTACAGACTGATCCCACCACATCTGGCTAATTTTTTGTATTTTTGGTAGAGACAGGGTTTCGCCATGTTGGCCAGGCTGGTCTCGAACCCCTGAGCTCAAGTGATCCACCTGCCTCAGCCTCCCAAAGTGCTGGGATTACAAGGAACACTTTCTTTTTTTAACTTTTTTTTTTTTTGAGACAGAGTCTTGCTTTATCATCCAGGTTGGAGTGAAGTGGCTCAGTCATAGCTCACTGCAGCCTTGACCTCCCGTACTCAAGCATTCCTTCTGCCTCAGCCTCCTGAGTTGCTGTTAATTTTTTTTTTTTGTAGAGACAGGGTCTCACTATGCTGCCCAGGCTAGTCTCAAATTTCAAGAGACCAAGGCGGGAGGATGGCTGGGCTCAAGAGATCCTCCTGTCTTGGCTTCTCAAAGTGCTGGGATTATAGGCATGAGTCACTGCCTGTCCGTGTAAAGTAGCACTCTTGAAACCACTATCCAGACTTGAGGTTTTCTTAAGTTACTGTTAAAATTTTGTCAATTTTGCTCTTGAGTTTTCAAAATAAACAGGTCATTACAGATAAAGTTGAAGTTCCCTTTGTCCCTTCCCCAGTACCATTCCCCTCCCTTTCAGAGGCACCACCATCATATATTTTTTTTCTATTTTTACCATAGATATATATCCATGAATAACATTATAAGGCTTCAGTGCATTTTGAAAAGAGGTCCAATGGTTGTGATATAATTTATAACTTTAGTTTTCCATCGCACATTTTTTAAAAAGTCTTTATTTGAGGTTTTCGGCAAAGTGCTGACAAGGGTAAAACTAGCGTTAGAAGATCATGCTGGTTACCAAGTGGAGCATTCCAGGTGACAGAGGAGGACCAAGGATGGTGACAGTGGGAAGGAGGAGACAGAGGTAAAAGGAGACTCCACACCACAGGTCACTGGTGATCGCCCTGTGAGGGCAGGGTTGTTTTATACATGCTGTTCTTCAGCACCATGAACAGGGCCTGGCTGTTGAAGATGCCCAGTAAATATCTGTTGACAGAGAAAGGTTGACAGGGGCAGACGGATCCAGGATGACTCCCAAATTCCTGGCTCAGTGCAGAAGCCTGGATGATGATCCCAGTCTGCAGTATGAGGGCCCCAGGAGGAGAAGCTGGATTGCAGGGAAAGATGAATCCATAAGCCATCTCTGATCTAGAGGAAATGAGGCTGTGCCATGTGGAAGGAATTAATGGTAGGAAGCAGACCGGACTTCCATTCTTAGGACAGAAAAAAATCTTGTAGCAGGTAGTTCAAGGCTATAAAAGATCTGAAGGGACCCAGAGATGGTAAGAGTGGAAAGTTCAGTCCTGCTGGGGGCAAAGGGATAGTTGAAAAACAAGCCAAAAACAATAATCATTTTCCTCAGAAGGCCAGGAGGGCAGGGCCCAGCTTCTGCATCAGCCACAGTGAGTGTCTTACAGCCCTCTGTGCGGTGGGTACCCACAGCCCATTAGCCAAGGCAGAGGAGGAGGAGGAAGGTATAGTAAGTGCATCTAGGATCATAAAGACCTTGTCAGATGCCCACACTCAACTTTGCTCCCACTCCATATTCATCAACAAGATGGACAGGTGGGGTGCTCACAGCTGCTTCTTAGGACTTATTCTTGACCAAATTCAATTTCTTTATTCAGGGAAGGATGTGAAATATAACCTGCTTTCCAACTCTTAAGACCCAGAGCTCTGGCTCTTCACCTCAAAAGGCTGCCCTCTGCAAGAGCTCCCTCAAAGTCACTGCCACCCCCACCTCCTCACCCCACCACCCCTGCCCCAGGCACAGCCACCACCCACCCTCTGCTGCTAATTCACCTGTAAACGGTCTCCTGCCTTGCATCTCCACTCAGTTTTGTTCTTTCTCTAACACGTTCCACTCCCCTGGCAGCCCGCCCGATCCTTCCTGTTACCCTAGCACTGACTTCCTAAATGAAGTGCGGTGGCTCACAGTTCTGTCCTCCTCTGTTTTTGTCACTCTTTCCAGCCCCTCACTTGAGCCTTTGGTAGCTTGGCCTCACATTTCTTTGGGTCCTGGCTATGGTTAAGTGGCATTTCTCTACTTCATCCCTGGCTGCAGGGACAGAAATGCTTTTACCACCCCAGTGCCCCTCTCTGGGGGGAGCAGAGAGGTCACTTTAGTTTTGTTTGGCCTGGTGGAGTAAGGCACGCCCTTCTCTCAGAGAGGGAGCTGTCATGGATCTAAGCCAGTCCCTGTCCTAGGAGTACTTGCAATTTAGACTTGCTCTTTAGTCAAAGAATGTTAAATATTGTAAACCAATGCCGTAGCTGGAGGGGGAGAATCTTGGAATCCCCTTTCCATGAGCCTTCTATTTGAAGGTGTGGTGGGATCCCTTGGAAGTGTGGGCCCCTTGTACTCTGAATCTAATCCCTAGAGTCACCAAAGGGCCAACGTAATGATTCTCAAACCAATCTGTGATCAGTCCCCTCACACCTTGAACTTGGGCAGGCTGCTAATTTTTATCAGAGCAATACACCCTGTAGATACCACCTCCCTGAACTCTAAACTGAGCAGAGCTCTAAACCATCAAAGAATCAGGCTATATAGACTTCCACCTTAAATGGGTGTAGATTCAACACGATTCCCAAAGTCACGTGACTTGCCTCGCTAACCAGGGTTCTTCCTCAGTGGGGAAACTACTTGGGCCTTTTTTCCTTCTCCTTTTCACCTACCTGAATTATTACATTTATTTATAATTAACATATATTGCGTGTAATATTAAAAAAATAAACCTTAGAAAGACTTGGTGGTGGGTGCTGCTGAATTAGGTATCAGAGCCCCAGTTAGGTGGGTGTCCTGTGGAGTTTCTGATGAATCAAAAGCCATTGTTGGGCACTTTAAAAACATGGATGCCTTGAGCCCTGGGCAGCCCCAAGGCTGTGCCTACCGAGGGCACTCACAGAGGATTAGAACTGGGGCACTGGAACGAGAGGACCATCAGAAGCAAGGCCTGGATGCTCAAATTCCCACCACAGTCATAAAACTTAAGAGCATCTAAGTCGCAAGCAGCTTTTAGTTTCTTTCTTAAGAATCCAACTAATCTTGTGTTCCACCTTGTAACCTTCTATAAAGTGTGACCATTCACTTGGTTGATGATTAATGATTCAGCTAGTAATTATTAAACAGAAGGGAACCAGAAATAAGAATCATAAATTTACACAAAACA
Source organism: Gorilla gorilla gorilla (assembly GCF_029281585.2). Lineage (NCBI taxonomy): Eukaryota > Metazoa > Chordata > Mammalia > Primates > Hominidae > Gorilla > Gorilla gorilla. The sequence continues at coordinate 16,831,256 of NC_073240.2, forward strand.
TTTCATGTTCTTAATGCTAAACTTGAAGGTAAAATAGTAGGAAGGTAGAAAAACAATGTTGCTATTCACTTTGTTCTTTTAAAGAATGAAGAAGTCATATTTCCTGGTCCTTGTGTAGGCTCTGTTCCTGACAGGGTTTCTCAAACTCTTCTAACAAAGTCCCTTTGATATTAGAGGCAGGAGGGTAAACTTGGACCCCAGCAGTCTGGGGGCTTGCCCTGAAGGGCCATTAGCAAGGACCAATTATTTCTTTTTTTTTTAAAGACATGTTTAATTAAATAATAGGTTACTTCATCTTCATTATTTGCATTATATAAAAATAGGAATTTTTATTAATAAGAAAATAGCAGATTCTTTTTGTGGCCTTAAGTTTTAGCTCTAAAATGATGCAAACTTTGCATTTTATAACATAGTATATTTTATGCAACTTAATATAAAAATGATGTTTTAAACCATCTGCCATCAAAAAACCTCTGTGGCCCTCGGAGAGGCTTCTTATATATCCGGGGACACCCTCAGCGTGCAGCTACTACAGTGTGGCCTGGGGCACTTGCACCCAGGTGAGAGGTGCTACGGAGTGTGGTGGTTTGTTAAACTAGCTGCCACTGTCCCAGGTTGTATCTTTAATGACTACCATTTAGTGAGCACTAATGTGTGCCAGACTCTACGCCAAATGCTTTTATATGCTTATGCCATTTAAATTCTCACAACCACCTGCCTAAGGCCACACAGCTGTAAGGTGGCAGAGTGGGGATTCAAAGACCTGTCTGCTTGGTTTCAAAGCCAACTGGGACACCCTTCTGACTCTTAGAGGCCAAGGCTGAAGCCCCTGGCTGAGTGAGTGGTGGTGACCTGGGGAAAGGACTGTTGTGGTGCACCTGGAAAGAGTGTGGGGGGTGGTCCGAAGGTAGTGCCTTATCTCAATTGATTGTTCACAGTCAGTTACAGATCAAACTCCTTGCTCTGCTCCTTCCCTCTTCTCACTACTGCACTTGACCAGTCTAAAAAAAAAATACATACAATGCAGGTCTAATACGAGAAGGGTCAGAAAAGCTAGGCTTAGGTCTAGCTCTGCCTTTGACTAACTATAGGTTCTTCAGGGAGGCCCTCAGCCCCGTCTATAAATGGGACTATAAAGGTCTGTGAAAAGGGCAATGGAAAAAAGATGAATGTTGAGCCACATCTCAGGCTCCTTTCTTGCTCCACTGCTTATCAGCTGTGTCATCTTAGGCACATCACTACGACTCTAAGCCTGTTTCCTCACTTCTAAAATGTGAAGAACAATACCCACCTCACAGGGCTGCTGTGGGGATGAAAAATAATACACATGAAACACCTGGAACAGAGTTTACATATAGTAGTTGCACAATAAATGCTTCCCAATAGTAGTTATCCTTGTAATAGTGGTATTAGCGATACTACTGAAGTATTATTATATAAAGTAGTATTAGCAATGCTACTAAAGTATTCATATTTTAAAATTGTGATTATTAAAGTGAGAAAAATGTATGAAAGGAATACTACAAATTAAGGTAAACCATTAAAAATAAGGAGCTGGAGGCTAGGCATGGTGGCCCACCCCTGTAATCCCAGCACTTTGGGAGGCCAAGGTGGGTGGATCACCTGAGGTCAGGTGTTCGAGACCAGCCTGACCAACATGGAGAAACCCCATCTCTACAAAAAACACAAAAAATTAGCCAGGTGTGGTGGTGGGCGCCTGTAGTCCCAGCTACTTGGGAGGCCGAGGCAGGAGAATGGCATGAACCTGGGAGGCGGAGCTTGCAGTGAGTGGAGATTTTGTCACTGCACTCCAGCCTGGGCGACAGAGTGAGGCTTCATCTAAAAAAAAAAAAAAAAGGAGGTGGAGGAGACCCACCTTAATGTACGCCAAAATAGTTCTGCTGGTTGAAGACCTGGAGTTCCCTGCAATGGGTGGGGAAGGGGATTAGCCTGGGGAAATAATGCCTGAGGCAAGTTGAAGCAGAGTTAGGAAAGATCCAGGTCCCTCTTCTGAGGGACAGTTTGGAGGACAGAGCCTGACTCTCCATGAAGAGAGACTCTCAAGGTCTCTTTTAGCTTTAACATTGGCTAAGTGTGATTCTATGACTCAACCAGTCTGCCCTAATTCCTCAGTGTGGGCAGGACATGAAAGATCACCCACCAGTATCTCAGTGAGTTTGTGTGGCCCCGACCTTGGCAGCCACACACAGATACTCCCCAGAGTATCAGTGATGACGATTCTCTCTAAAGGGAACCCAAGCCTTAACCAAAGACCACCTCTCCATCTTCCTGCTGGGGCCTTGCAGGTCAGCCTAGAGGGAGTTTTCCAGAGCAGGTGGCTTCCTGAGTGGCCAAGATCATGTGGGCACGATAGGTTCTCTTCTCGCTGGGCCTTTCCCCCCTAAGCTGGTGTCCCAGGCACCTCTCTCAGTTTGGAAATCAGATTCTTTATGGTTTATTTTTGACATCAGATCATCACTGCCCAAGTTTCATCAATTTGTCACTGTTTTTATTGTCAGCAATTGCCCATAACTTGAGCACATTTAAAATCTCATTGATCTTGGTATTACAGTGTCATAATCGGACAGTAATAGGTGTAGCCAGCACAGGAAGCCCAGGCCCTGAGATTGATGGCACACAGCACACCAATTATATTCTGTCCATCTAAGTGATAAAAGAGTATGTAGGAGGCATTCAATAAATATATTAGATATTGCTCCCAATTATGTCCTTTATTTTATGGAGTTATATGCTCCCCTTAGAACTTTTTTTCTTCATTTGGCTTGTAAAGGGGAATTACTTGACCCCCCCAAAGACTGGGACTGCCTCCCCTGCCTGTCCCAACTTGGGTTCTACCCTGATCCCTTCCAACTGGCTCATAGTCTTTCACCTGGGCTTTCTCTGGGACTCACCTAGGAGTTCCCCAGTGTGGTATGTCCACAGGTGTAAGGGGAAGGAGGCAGAGGTGCTTCACCATTTGGGAAGGAGTTGGGTCAGGCCTTTGGGAAGGACTAGGAAGTCTGGCAATGCCTTTAATGTGACACTGCCCAAATAAATGAGACCGGGAGAGGGGCTGGAAAATGGGTAAAAATCCTCCAGTCCAGACAACAGAACCTTCAAATTAGGACAACGAGTAATTGGCTATGACTGGGGAGGAAGAGGATGGTAAAAAGGTTTTCAGTCCTTAAAAAGTGAATTCATCCATCCCTCTACCTCCACTCCAGACTGGGTGGGGCCAATTCAAGCCCTTCCTCGGAAGAACTCCCGGAATCTTCCACATCCCCATTCTGATCCATATAAGATGACTTCCTCAGCTCAAGTCCTAGCTCTGCCACTGTGGTAGGGACATAATGCCAGCTTTCCTGGGGGAGGCAGAGGGCTCCTGTTTGAGAAAAAAGCCCCAAGAATGGCTCATGTCCAAGAAGAGAGCTCACCTGAGGCAGGGAAGTGCCTGGCCAAGGAACAGAGGTACAGCGAAGGCATAACTTTATTGGAGGCCTGGTTTATAAGCATCTTAAACTCTGAGGACAGCCTTGACCTGGTCCAGACCCCTGTTTCCCCATCCCCCAAAGCCAGCAGGAAACACAGCAGAGGCCGAGACACCAAGTAGTAAACAGTGATCTAGGTCCATTGATCGAGCTTTCAAAGAGAAAGTGTCCATGGGTTGGGCTGCTCCCCATTGCCCTGTTGCCATCTCAATATTATAAATAATTCTGGCACTAAGTGCCCTCTTACACCGAGGGGAAGTAGTTCTTATGGAGTGAAACCTGAGAATACGGGTCATGGGAGGAGCGGTGACTGGGGGCAGGGGTAGAGATGGGGAGCGATCACCCCAAGGCTCCTCAACTACACCCCTAGGCTGGTGACAGATGAATTTCTGGAGCAGAGGATGGCATTTCAAGTGAAATGTTTATAGGAAATGAGTGTGATTTAAACAACGTCTTGGCTGATAAGCACCAGCCAGCTGGGGGGAGACGACAGGCTAGAAGTGGAGGAATCAAAAGCCCAGAGGCCCCCAGTGTTAAGTAGCTGTCTGAAGCTCCGCTCAAACACACGCACCAGCTTTGGTCTCAACATGTTTTTAAGAGCTGGTTATGATTTCCTTGAGGGTGGCTCAGATTAAGACTAGAGTGGAGCCCCCAGCTAAGCGCCTTCAACAAATGTCCATCACATCCTCTTTAGAAACAGCAGCCTCTTCCCCTTGGCTCAGGGACCCTGTAACTGGGGAGGGCTGTGAAGCTGCGTGGCTTGTCAGCCTGTTCCCAGGCAGCACGGGGCCTGTCTGTCCTTTGCCTGGGGCCCTGCCCCAGATCCCAGGAACAGAGATTGAGCCCCACCCACAGAGAGCTCTCAGTCTTCAAGAAGAGAGAAAACATACAACCTAGAAAAGAAGAGAGGAAGCAAAGAGAGCAAAAGGATGGAAGCCAAGGAAGAGGAAACTGCCACCAAATCCAGAATTTGGGCCTTTCTCACCACATGCACTGCTGCCATCCTGGCCCAAGCCACACATTTCTCACTTGGATTAGTGCAATGACCTTTCAACAAGTCTCCCTGCATCTTCCCTTGGCCCCCTGTGATCTATTCTCAACACAAAAGACAAAAAGACTATTTAAAAACTGAAGTCCAAGCCAGGTGCAGTGGCTCACGACTGTAATCCCAGCACTTTGGGAGGCCAAGGTGGGTGGATCACGAGGTCAGGAGTTCAAGACCAGCCTGGCCAAGATGGTGAAACCCCATCTCTACTAAAACTACAAAACTTAGCTGGGCATGGTGGCAGGTGCCTGTAATCCCAGCTACTTGGGAGGCTGACGCATGAGAATCACTTGAACCTGGCTGGCAGAAGTTGTAGTGAGTCAAGATTGTGCCACTGCACTCTAGCTTGGTTGACAGGGTGAGACTGTCTCTCAAAACAAAACAAGACCCTGAGGTCCAATCATGTCTTTCTTCTCTACTTCACTCCGAGTAAAAAGCAAAGTCCTTAAGTTGACTTACAAGGCCGAACCTCATCTGCTCCCTCCTTACCTCTCTGATGCTATCTCTTCCCACTCTTGCTCACTCCAACAGACTTGCCAGGCATGTTCCTGCCTCAGGGCCTTAGCACCAGCCACTCCCTCTACTTGGAATACTCTTGCCAAGATATCTATGGGGTTTACTTCCTCTCTCACCTCTAAGTCTTTGTTCAAATACCATATTCTCAGTGAGATCTCCTTGACAACCATATTAAAAACCTCAGATTTCCCCTCCATCCTGATCTTTCTGTATGTGATCTATTCATTTTCTGTAACAATTATCATTATATAATATATGATATAATTTATTTATTTAGTAAGAATATTGTTCATTATCTGTCTCTCTCTGCTAGAATGTAAACTCCACACAGGCAGGGGGTCTTTCTCTGTTTTGATCACCAACGTATTCTAAGAACTTGGAATAGTGCTCAATAATAATTGCTTAGTGAGTAAATGCAAAGGATGAGGTTCACCAGGGGAGGGATTGGAGAAGAGAACAGAGGGGAGGCCATCCCAGGCTTGGGGTGAACTTGTGCCTTATCTCACAACAGGCCATGTGTGAGGATCTGAGAGTCAGAGTGTTGGGCACAAGTTCAAGAGTTGGGCTAGGCCATCACCCAAAATGGAGAGATCCAGTTAACAAAGAGACTAGGCTGGATTTACCTCCGGAATCTGGTGGAGGACTTGGCTTTAGGTTGGGATTTTACCATCTTCACGACCAAAACATACTTGGGGATAATAATGCCAAAGGGATGTGCAGGGCAATAATGAGGTGGTTGGGAGTGGAGGCAGACTGGGAATTCAGGTGGGGGAGGGTAGGTGAAAGAACAGGCATGTGTCTTCTAAGTATGGAAAAAAGACTGAGATGGAATTAGAGGGCCTGACGGACCATGGCAGCAAGGAAGGTCAAGTCCAGACTAAGGAGGTACTTCTGGTTGTCAGGGACTGGGTTTAAGGTGAGAGGTTGGTTGGAACTACTCAGACATGGTCTTCCCAGATCAAGGAGGAAGGATGAGATGATCTGGGAGTTGTGAAGGACTCAGGGGTTCCATGATGTTGCAGAGCTGGCAGTGACTGGGAGGATGCCAGGGAGATGTCAGTTCACCCATGTCTAGAGCAGAAACCCCATGGTCAGAGACCAGGTATCTGGAACCCCAACATTCCTAGTATAATGCTTCGCACAAGGGTAACTGGAGACTGAAGAAGACAAATCCTTCCCTGGAAGATGGTGCCAACACTATGCTCACAGAAGGACAGCTACTTTAAAGCCCCAGCAAGAAAATGGTCCCAGACTGTGGGACCTGGAAGTACTTCTTCATGTCCAGCCTCAATCCTCCTTACCACAGCTCGATTGGATCTCAGTGCAACCTGTGGGATTTGTCCATGCCCAGAGGAGAAACCCAGCAAGGAATATGGACTTTGCTTTTAGGCCTACCCTGTTGGCTGTGGGAGATAGAACAAGTTGGCCAAACTGTCAAGTACCTGTCTCTACACCTGGGGAGTCCCCAAGAAAGTGGAGAGGGAAGATCTTCCAGGGAACAGCAACCCTCCCTCAGGAGATAAGCAGAACAGCAGAGGGCAAGGAAGGTTCAGTGGCCAGGAGAGGTGGGGCTCAGGGAGTCCCTCCTGGCTGGGGGTGAGGGAGCTTCCTGGATGCTCAGCCCCTCCAAGCCCCTGAGGAAAGACTGTAGCTTCTGGAGGACAGGAGCTGATCCTGCATCATCTCGGCAGACCAGTGCCCAGCACGCAGCAGATGCTCAAAACACATGGGTTGAATGAATGAGCCTGGGGTCAAGAGCCTATCCAGCCAGCAGGTGGAGTGGGTCTTTGGAGAAGGGATTCCCCTCTCTGGGCCTCCATTTCTTCATTTGTAGAATGAGGGGCTGCAGTAGATTGTCTCTAAGGTTTTGTCGGCCCCTGATGATCTGTGGTTTCCTGTTTCCCTGCTCTCTCGTCAATTCCTTGCCAATTCTCTTTCCCTCTACAGCTTCTCTTTTCCTTTCCCTTTAAGTCTTTTTCTCCCACTAACCCCCAATCTCTGCACCACCATTTTCAGTCTCTCCCCTCCCCAGACAATTTCTCTGGCTTTCCCCTTTACAGGTATTTCTTCCTCTCTGCTTCTGGTAACTGCCCCCATCACTACCCTTCCCTGATGCCTTCAGTGTTCTGCGCCCCCTGCCCCCCAAAAGCCGCCCATTCTAGTGCCCATCCAACTTAGATCCCAGAGGCGGAAGATTGGAAGAAAAGGAGGAGGGTCCTAAAGCAGCCCCTGCCCCTGCAGTGGCCCCACCGCGATGTCCCCGTCCACCCGCCCCGCCCCGCCCCTCTCCCGCCACGCCTCTCCCTCAGCAGCCAGTGCCGCACTGAGCCCTCGCCCCACGCTAATGCGATCTGGAGAGACCCGGGCGGGGCGGGCGGCGGGCAGTCTGGCCCAGCGTCCCGGGCGGCGCTGATGGATGGTCCCCTGACAGTAATCGCAGAATGAGGACGCGCCGGCGACGCTCTTGCCCGAGGCACCGCTGTTTGGCGAGCCCGGGAGTCCCTCCCTCCTCAGTGTCTGCCTTCCGGGCGCTCTCAACTCACTGGGCTTTGCGGGAGGCTCAAAGCCTCAGGTTAGGGCAGAGGTGCGGGCTTCCTCTGCTCTCTCTCTCCCAAGACAGTGGTTTCTGTTTGGGAACAGATCCCTTCTTGGATCCACGCTGCTTCTGTGATTCTGAACAAGCCACCCATCTCCTGGAGTCTCAGTTCTCCCTTCTGTATAATGGTCTTTAAAGCCTGGTGGAGTGTTGGGGGCACGGGAGATAATACTGAAGAAAATCACGCTCTCTCTTAAGTAGAAACCGAGTTTCACTTTTAGTTTACAATGCTCAGAATAATCTGGGCCAAATGTGCGAAGCCAAGTAAGAGCTGAGTGGCTACTCACACACAGAATATATGTTTATACACATACACATAATGTTTTTAGCATACCAGGACTGCTTAGACGTCTTTAAAGAGAACACTAGCCCAGGTACTTCTCCAGGGAGGCAACTGTCTCCAGCAGGACTGTTTCTCCCCTCTACTGAGGCCACCTACCTGTCTTAAGCCCCCAGACCCCATCCGTTCTGGGGTTCCCCTGCAATCCAGAGCCAGGCTGAGGTAGTATGCGGGAAGATCTCCCTTTGGAAAATGTTTCTGGATAATTTCCCAACTCCTTGACCATGTTCTCCCCACCTCACCCACATTCAGATAACACAGGTTCTAAGGCTCCTTCACTCCTCCACCCCCGGGGGATATTCCCTGGGCCTGGCCCTGTGGAGGGGCTGGGAGGTGGGATCCAGAACCAATTGCAATTCTGAACGCACACTCAGCCGCCTCCTCACTCCCTTTTAACCTTTCCCTCTCCTCAGAAGCCAAATTGAGATAGTCTTGAGTTTTGATTTAATTCCCGAAATGGAGTCATAATCTGCTTAGTGTCCTTTTTCCCGAGTCCTAGATACTGAAGTGTGTGTGTCTGTCAGGGGGAGTTTAAAGAGCAGCTCTGTGACCTTTGCAGGACCCTCACACTCACTCACCTCCCAAACACCACCAAAGAGCAGGAGACGCCATGGCCCTGAGTTGCTGGGTAGTATGATGATGGTACTGACAACTCACATTTACTAGGCACTTACCACATGCCAGTACTGAGACAGACACTATACAGGCATTTCTCACTTAAGTCTCACAACTACCTTTCAGGTAGGTACCATTCATATCCCCAATTTACAGATGAAGAAACTGAGGTTTAGCGAGGTTAAGCAGTTTATGTTCCATCCTGCAGTGATTACAGACGGTCCTCGACTTATGATGCTTTGACTTACAATTTCTCAGCTTTATGATGATGCCGAAGTGATATGCATTCATTAGATACTGTACTTCTAATACTCATACAACCACTCTGTTTTTCACTTTCAGTACAGTATATTATAACATGTTGAATCTCATGTTGAATACATGAGATGAATAAATATCTCATGTTGAATACATGAGATGAATAAATATCTCATGTTGAATACATGAGATATTCAACACTTTATTATAAAATAGGCTTTGTGCTAGATGATCTTGCCCAACTGTAGGCTGATGAAAGTGTCCTGAACACTTTAAGGTAAGCGAAGCTGAACTATGATGTTTGGTGGGTTAGGTGCATGAAATGCATATCCGCCTTACAATATTTTCAGCTTACTACAGCTTTATCGGGACACACCCTCATCGTAAGTCAAGGAGAGTCTATTATTAAGCGGCAGAGCCCAAATTTGAAACTACACAGTCAGACTGCAGAGCCTGTGCTCTTAACCACTTAGTTGTGTGACACCTGGCAGGGTATCTAACTTCTACACACCCTGTTCCCTCATTTGCAAAACACAGATAAGTAGGGATGATAAGATATTCCCTTCAAAGAATTATGTTGATTAATTGAGCTAAGGCATTCACCATACTCACAGTAAGCATTCAGTAGTTTAGGTGCCCTACACATTGGAGCAGGGTTGAGGAAGGGAAAGGGTACAATCCAATGGGCTATTAATTATTCATTGTTACTGTTGATAATAATAGTTATCATGCATTGAGAGCCAACTGAGCATAGGCCACCCTGCAAGGTAAAAATTATGTCTGTTTTACAGATGAAGAAACTGAGTTTCACATAAATTAGGTAAATTACTTAAAGCCATCCAGTTAATAAGTGACAGAACAGAGCTCTTGTTCAAACACTGGGCCCCTGACTCCAAAGCCTGCAGTTCCCAGCACCCCCAGGGTCACCAAAACCTGGCCTCTCCTGGGGGAGGTCAGGGCTGAGGCCAACAAGCCCAAGTCACACCCTTTACCACCTGGGACCTGATTTTCTCCAGGTGAGCAATGTTTTCTTAAAAGAACAGGAAGACAGTAAATAATTAACTAAGACAGTTTCTCCCTCCCTGAAGCCAAGGTAGAACCTCCCCTCTACAGCCAACCCCCACTCTCCTCACTCCGTTTCCTCTGTGCTCAAGTTTGTGGCCATTAAATAGAAGAGGAGAAAGTTTGAACCAGGCATGAAATATTTATCAGTTAATTACAATATGCAGATTCTGTTCCTAGGGGTGATTTATCTTTTCAGAAATATAGGAAAAGATCCTGGAAACTTGTATCCTAATTGCTTGGCCTATTATTGTAGGAACCAGGTAGAAACTCCATTTACTATGTAACTACAAATTTTCCCACTACTGGAGGTATCTGCTTCTGCTTCTATCACTGGCGGTCTGGGGAAATTATGCTTTTCTGATAAGAGATGAGCCTCTTAGAGGTCAATATGTCGATTCCTCTGTCTCCTTTTGGGGTGGCCCCTTTGTAAATTCTAATAGCTATAGGAAATGAAAAAGGTGAGAGTCTCTGAAATTCTGGGATCTCAAGAGAAGCTAATTCTAAGTGAAAACCTCCCCGACTGAAGCAGTGCCACTGGTGAGGGGATGTCTCACACTACACACACACTTAAACCGCACACACAAACCACACACATCAGACGCACCACACATGCACATGGAGACCACACACACATATCACACACACCACATACACACATAAACCACACACACCCAAATCACACACATCATACACACACATAATCCACACACACCCAAATCACGGCACACACCATACACGCACATGTAAACCACACACACACAAATCATATACACGCACACACACCACACACGTCAACTATACACAAAAAAACACACATTCCTTCACTACACACGCATATATAAACTGCACACAGAAATCACACAGGCAGACACACTACACATGCATATGTAAATTACACACACATAAACTACACACACAATCTATACACACAAATCATACATGCACTATACACGCACATATAAACTATACACTATACACACACAAATCACCCACATGCACACACACGGCACATACTACACCTACACCTGTGAATTACACACATACATAAACTACACACACAAACTACACACAGATATAAACCACACACACAAAGTACACACACATAAACCACACACACAAACTATACATACACATATAAACCACACACACAAACTACACACACATAAACTTCACACACAAACTACACATACATATAAATGATACACAAACTATTCACACACAAACTACACACACACAAACCACACACACATATAAACTACACAAACCACACACACATAAACTACACACACAAACTGTTCACACATATAAAACACACACAAAGTACACACAAACTATACACACAAACCACACACACATATAAACCACACACACAAAGTACACACACAAACCATACACATACATATAAACCACACACACAAAGTACACACACACAAACTATACACAAACTACGTACACACATGTAAACTGCACACACAAACTCTACACACACAAAGTGCACACACATAAACTACACACAAACCACACACACATACAAACCACATACACAAACTATACACAAACACATAAACTGCACACACAAACTATACACACACATATAAATCACACACAAAGTATACACATGTAAACTGCACACACAAACTATACACACACAAAAAACCACACACATAAAGTACACACGAACCACATACACAAATATAAACCACATACACAAACTATACACAAACACATAAACTACACACACAAACTACACGCACATGTAAACCACACACACAAAGTACACTTTCATAAACTACACACACAAACTATACACACATATAAACCACACACACAAAGTACACACATGTAAACTGCACACACAAACTATACACACACATATAAACCCCACACACAAAGTACACACACGTAAACTACACACAGAAATGATACACATATAAACCACACACACAAACTACACATACATAAACTACACACAGAAACTATACACACATAAAGTACTCACAGAAATGATACACATATAAACCACACACACACTACACATACATAAACTACACACAGAAACTATACACACACATATAAACCACACACACAAACTACACACACATAAATCACACACAAACTATACACACAAACTCTACACACACATATAAACCACACAAACTACACACACATAAACTTCACAAACTACACATTCATATAAACGTTACACACACAAACTACACACACATATAAACCACACACACAAACTACACACACATAAACTGCACACAGAAACTATACACACACATACAAACTACACAAACTATACACACCTATATAAACCACACACACAAACTGTACACACATAAACTTCACACACAAACTACCCGTTCATATAAATCATACACACACAAACTACACACACACATATAAACCACACACACAAAGTATACACACATAAACTACACACATATAAACTACACATGCAAACTATACACACATAAACTACACACACAGACTACACATATATAAACTACATATGCAAAGTATACACACGCACATAAACCACACACACAAACTGTACACACGATATAAACCATACACACGAGCTACACACACATGTAAACTACATACAGAAACTACACACACACATAAATAACCACCAGGTGGGAGGACTGGGTGGAGTGAGAAGTCAGAGAATCCTTTACATATGTGTTGACTTTTGAAACACGTAAATGTTTACATGTTCAGAAATAGAATTAAATTGACAAGCACAAAAAAATTGAACATTGAATTCAAACAGAAATCAATGAACCTAAAACAATTGACAGCAACACCAGATGGAAACAAGAATGGAAGCGGCTTTCGAAGGGGCCTCTGGCTGTGGGGACCTGCAGCTCCGCGTCGCAGGCCGGCTTTGTCGCAGCAGCAGCGCTGCTGTGGTCGTCTGAAACCACTGTCTGTGGATTAAGGGCTGGTCACCCCCAGCAGCTTGGTGGTCCTCCTCGGAACCAGGACTCTTTCTCTCGCTGGGAGGCGGGAGATAGGGATGTGGAACGGGAGACAAAGAGGGTTCCTGGGGGCTTGTGCTTCTACCGGAAGTGGCAGCAATAACTCATAATTCAAAAAAAAAAAAAACAATTTTCTGTCTCTAACCACTGAAGGGAGCTAACATTGGTGCTACCCAAGCACACAGGCACACGGGTGGTTTCCGAAGCTGTGCGGCACGATGGGCCCTAAGTCCAGATCTGGGTGGAGGTGGGCACAGGATGAGCCGGAGTATGGATCGTGTTGCGCCAGGAGGGCGGATGCACTTGAGGACAGACGGGGATGCCTCAACAGGCCAAAAAGGCCAGGTGGAAGGGGCTCTGGTGGCCAAATTTGAGACAAAGGATGAAGAGCATTGGATGAACACTATAGTCCATGGTGGCCCTAGAAGGAGGGAGCACTTCCTCCTAGAACAATCCAGCCAACGTGGGAGAGGCGATGGGTTTGAAAGTCCCCATTTGTGCACTCCCCCTGGAATGAACACATTCAGGTGAACATCAGCAGCTGATGTTGAAGTCGGCTGAATAGCATCCCCAAGGCAGGTGCCTGTCCTAAGCCCGAGAACCTGTAATCACAGGTCCCCTTGTATGGCAAGAGGGGCTTTGCAAATGTGGCTAAGTGAAGGACCTGGAGATGGGGAGGCCACCCTGGATTATCCAGGTGGGCCCTGGTGATCTTCAGGGTCCTTTTAAGAGGGAGGCAGGAGGGTCACAGCCTGAGGAGGGGATGCAGTGATGGACGCGGAGCTTGGAGGGATGCGGTTTGGAAACGGAAGAAAGGGCCACACATGTACCCAGGAACACAGGCAGAAGGAATGCAGCCCTGCCGACACCGATCTCGGCCCGGTGTGACCCATTTTAGACTTCCGGTCTACAGAGCTGGGATAGAACACACCTGTGTTGTTTGTGGTACTCTGTTACAGCAGCCACAGGCAACTAACTCGGGTGCCAAAGCCATTGAGTTAACAGGATATTCATGCTCCTAGGACCACCGGTTACAAAGGGGAGGGGGACTTACGCAGGAGCAGCTGGCGACAGTCCTTCCCCCATGACTGGAGGTAGCATCACCTGGGAAGGACAGCTGACATGTCCCCTGCTGTGACGGGCGGAGGACAGCGTCTCCTGTGAGTGTTGCTGCACAAAACACCACACCCGAATTTCATGCTGGGCCAGTCTGGGTTATGCTGCATCCTGCCGGACAGCTGGCCAGACCCTGGAAGCCAGTGGTGTCACTAAAGGAAAAGAGCTCGTCTGGTGTAAGAGGCACCGGAGAGCCCTGTCAACGCCTGCAACGTGTTTCTCTGGGACTTTTGGATCCTATATACGTATATGTGGCTGGAAAGGACAATTTTGGAGAATTGGGACATTTTGAGTATTTGCTGCGCACTAGGCATCATTATCGTGTCCATGTTAACAATGAGTTATGTTTTAGCAATGCTGGAGATGTGTGTGTCTCTGTGTCTGTGTCTGCCCACAGCCGTGGGGGTGAGGGAGGAAGCTGGAGTGCAGGGCACCCTAGTGCTGTTCTCGCAACTGTGTTCTGATTGCCTCTCTTGTGTGTGTGCTCCGTGAGCCCCTCTGCAAGTCCCCCGCTAGCATGGCCTGGGGATCCTCTCTGCCTGCTGTTCCCATGACCAGGATGATTCTTCTTCTTTGCTTCTGGGTCTCGCTCTGTTGCCCAGGCTGGAATGCAGTGGCATCATCTCAGCTCACTGCAGCTTCGACCACCTGGGCTCCAGTGATCCGCCTCCTCGGCCTCCCAAGTCGCTGAGATTACAGGTGCACGCCACCACGCCTGGCTAATTTTTGATTTTTATAGAGATGGAGTTTCGCCATGTTGCCCAGGCTGTTCTCAAACTCCTGTCCTCAAGTGATCCTTCTGCCTCTGCCTTCAAAGTGCTGGAATTACAGGCGTGAGCCACCTTGCTCGGCCTTCTCCTTCACTTTTTTTGGGAAGTAGGGAAATAAAAACGCACAGCACCATCTTTTTCCAGTTTGGGGAACTAGCTGGGTGATGAATGGAAGCATATCCGTGTTGTCCTGTGGAATTCCTCATGTGTGTACTTGACGGAGGCAGACAGCAGCAGAACCTGGAGCCCACACCCTGTCCTGGAGGTGTGGGGGATGCTGCGTCTGCATCTCCGGGGGGACCGGGCTCTTGCATTCAGCCTCGGCCTGCAGTGCCCATAGGGACTCGAGGAAGAGCAGTCTGGGCTCCCTAGCTTTGGCTGCATAAAACTCCTTGCACCTGGGTGGCTTAAAACACCAGCTATCTTATTTAGCTGATGCTTGTTGGATCAGGTGACGGCTTCCCTAGTCTCAGCTGGTGGCAGTCTCTCTGGTCAGCTGGTGGCTTGGAAGTTCTAGATGGTCTCCCTCCCTTGTTTGGTGCTGGGCTTGATGTCAGCTGGAGAGATGGGGATGACCGGGCTGGTGTCACCTTCCAGAGCCCCAGCACCTTCATGTGGAGGAGTCACAGGCTTCCTGCAAGCAAGGGGGAGCCAGCCCCAGGACGCGGTCAGAGGTGCTGCCCTAAGAAGCACAGCAGTGCCCAAAGCTTTGTGCAAAGCAGGTCCCTGTCAGGGGCCTCCCAGGCCCATGCGTGGCCTTGTCCCTGCTGCCCCCTGTCTGCCGCCCGCCTCCGACTGGATGCTCCAACTGGAGCTCCAGGAATCATCCTGGTCATGGGAACAGCAGGCAGAGAGGATCGTGCCCCAGCAGGCCATGCTGGCAGAGGCACTTGCAGAGGGGCTCACGGAGCGAGAACAGAAGAGAGGAAATTAGAACGTAGTTGCAAGAACAGTGCCAGGATGCCCTGCACTTCTGCTTCATGTGAGTGTATGAGGAAGAGAAGCCTCTCTCCTGTGCCTGCGCTTGGTGAGCCCCACTGCGAGTTACCCGCCAGCATGGCCTGGTGGGGGGTGATCCCCTCTGCCCTGCTTCTCCAGCCTCTGTGGCACTGCAGGTCGCAAGGCCAGGCTCCTGTCAAGGGGTGGAGAAAGATGGTCTACTCCCCAATGGAGTCTCTGAGTTATATGGAAAGATGTAAAGGGGTGTGCACACAGCATGTGGGGTGGGGGGCTTGCAGCCGTTTTTGCCTCTTAGCACACACCCCACTCAGCCTGATGGCTGAGTGAAGCGTCTGCTGCGTGCCGGTGAACCTCTGGGTTCCGGGCTGGGCAATGCCTGGGACGGGGGACATTCCACTGTGGAGAGCATCTGTCCATGGCTCACAGGACTTGGCTCATGCACCTCCAGCTGCAGAGGGCCAGGCTGAGATCCCACGTCACAGGTGTTCCCCACGTGGCCGGGACACCAAGGCAGGCCCGTGCCTGGGATGCTGGGCCCCTGCTGATGGTCATCCAGATGGCCTTGCAGACCTTCCTCAGCCTCCCAGGGCCCAGGGGCCTCTGCCTGGCATCCCTGTGTTTGTCAGGATTTCATGCTCACCAGCCTTCCTGGCCTCTGTGCTGCCACTCAGGGGTGGGTGCATCCTTCCATTCAAAAGTCTCTTTGCACATTTAATCCCGCTTGGTGTCTCCTCTGCAGGGGACCTGTAATAAGACGGCATGAAAACCAGAGTGAGAAGGGCTATGCGGGTGGGAGAGGGCTGTGAGGTGGGCGGGAGAGGGGTGTGAGGCAGACGGGAGAGGGGTGTGACGTGGGCTGGAGAGGGGTGTGATGCAGATGGGAGGGGGTGTGATGTGGGCTGGAGAGGGGTGTGATGCGGGCTGGAGAGGGGTGTGACGTGGGCGGGAGAGGGGTGTGAGGCAGATGGGAGAGGGGTGTGATATGTGGGAGAGGGGTGTGAGGTGGGGGGAGGGGGTGTGACACGGGTGGGAGATGGGTGTGAGGTGGGGTGAGGGGGTGTGACACAGGTGGGAGAGGGGTGTGAGGCTGACAGGAGGGGGCTGTGACACGTGGAAGAGGGGTGTGAGGCAGACGGGAGAGGGTGTGACACGGGTGGGAGAGGGGTGTGAGGCGGACAGGAGGGGGGTTTGACAGGTGGGAGGGGGGTGTGACATGTGGGAGAGGGGTGTGAGGCAGACAGGGGGGTGTGACACATGGGAGAGGGGTGTGAGGTGGACGGGAGGGGCGTGTGACATGTGGGAGAGGGGTGACTAGTTTTGGGAAAGTGGCCAGGGAAGGCCTCTCTTGAGGAGGCTGTTTTTATTCTGAGACTCCTGTCCAAGTGATGGAACATGGGAACAGAAAACCAAATACTACATGTTCTCACTTGTAAGTGGGAGCTAAACACTGAGTACAGATGGACACATGGACACTGGCCCGCTTGAGGGCGGAGGCAGGAGGAGGGTCAGCATAGAAAAACCACCTGTTGGCTGGGCGCAGTGGCTCACGTCTGTCATCTCAGCACTTTGGGAGGCCAAGGCAGGTGGAACACGAGGTCAGGAGTTCAAGACCAGCCTGGCCAAGATAGTGAAACCCCGTCTTTACTGAAAATACACAAAAAAATTTAGCCAGGTTTGGTGGAGGGTGCCTGTAATCCCAGCTACTCGGGAGGCTGAGGCAGAGAATTGCTTGAACCAAGGAGGCAGAGGTTGCAGTGAGCCGAGATCGTGCCACTGCACTCCAGCCTGGGTGACAGAGCAAGACTCCATCTCAGAAAAAAAACAAAAAAAAACACCTGTTGTTACAATGCGCAGTGCCTGGATGATGAAATAATCTGTACACCAAGCCCCCGTGACATGCAGTTTACCCGTGTAACAGACCTGCAGGTGTATACCTAGAACCTCAAATAGAAGTTGGAAGGAAAAAAAAAAGAAACAACAAACAAAAACAATCTGAGACTCCCTGAAGGATGAGAACAGGCTGAGCGGGGCCACAGGAGCCGGCACCGGGTCCGCGGAAGGAACTCACACTGCTGCTTCAAGGTGTGGAAGGCGACCCGAGAGGCGGTACACAGACCGCGAGGGAGCGTGCTGTGAGAAGCTCAGGGAGACAGGGCCTGGGAGGCCAGGTGAGGTGTGGGCACAGCCAGGGAGAAACACTGGTGACCCGAGACGCACGGGAACTCGCAGTCACTTGACCAAGTAGCGGCCATGTTTGCGCCACACTTCCATAAACGTGACCAGTAAGGAAGCGACAAGCCTGAAGGGTCCTGACCATTTATTACTCAGGGTACAGCATGTCCTTATCCCTCTGCCTTGTCCGCCACATCTCAGGGGGCAAACAGAGCAGGTTTGTGTCAGCCAAGGAAACCCTTGATCTTCTAAGGGGACTGCTAGCCATCTCACCCCCATCTTTGCCGCAGAAAAGACGGTATCCTTTTGCCCTGGAAGATAAACCAACGTCTGGGGGAGAGGAGGGGCCGCAGGTTTATTTCCCAGAAATGTGTGCAAATCTGCAGACACAGCAGGGAGGTTTTGCTCTCCTGCATGCCTCCAGCGGGCTCTGGCTTGCAAGAATGTCTCATGCAGGCACTCTTCCAGTGCCTTGTGCTTTGAAAAATACGCAGAAAAGCCAGACTTATGGAGGGCAGCCTCTTGGGCTTGTGGGTGTTGGGCAGGTGGAGGGAGACGTAAGGAATCTTCTGGTCTCCAGGCAGCTGTGTAGTGCACCGGTCGGTGGGATCAGTCAAGGAGGTTCAGAGCAGGATGGAGGAACCACTCCAGGGATTTCCAGCAGAGAGGGGTTTGTTGCAGGGAAGGAGATGGATCCTGGGACCCTAGAGCTCACACCCCTGCTCTGTCTGCTGCAGAGCTCCAGGGGTACACAGCCCAGCCCAGGGTCGCCCTGGCCATGTGCCCCCAGCACCAGCCCCTGGGCCTTTTATATGTTTCTGGGTTGCTGCCTGTCTTCCAGTGCCATCAGGAAAGGCTCGGGGAGCTGGGCCTCACTGGACGCCATACCCCTCCCGCTGGAACAGTGCGTAGGTGTTCCGCCCTCCAGGGCAGCCTGACCGCAGGACGTACACCCCCGCCCCACAGGTGCCCAGCGCTTCACAGCTCACAGAGCCCTTCGACCTCTCTGACCTGGGATGACCCACTCAACACCCCCAGGAGGAGACACCGGTGCTGCCTTCAGCAGGGAAACCTGGGCTTGGATAGGTGCAGCGGCTCCTCCAAGGTGGCCAAGCTGCCTGGCCCTTGCCCATGGATCCTGAGTAGCCCCTCCTGTCACTGCCACCCACTGCTCTCCCCGGAGGCCTGTGTGTCCTTTGTTCTCTCCTGAGGATGGCTGTGGCCTCCTCCTGTTCCTGACAGGGCCTGGTGCCCACTGGCTCATGTCAGAGTTCAGGCCTGAGGGGAGGGGCGTTTGTGCTAACAGGAGGCAGACGGCAGCCTGGCAGTCTGGCCCTGCAGCCACCTGAGCTGTCCCCTGGGACCCGTGGCTTCATGACTCTGACCCAGTGGATGCTGTCTTCATAGTCTGAGTGGGAGCCAGGTTTGACCTCAGAGTGCCTGGGGCATAGAGTCCCTGTCCTCTGGAGGAAGAGATGGTCATCCCTTTTCATGCTGACTGGCCCCAGGGCAGGACCTGCTCTTTTGGACCCTAAAAGGGACAAGGCCTGGTGGCAGAGCAGAGCTGGGGCTCAGGAGAGGGAGATGGGTGGGAGGAAGGGAGGAAGAGGAAGAGAAGGAGGAAAGGGGGAGATGAGGAAGGGGGAGGAAGAGGAGGAGGAGGAGAAGGAGGAGGAGGAGGAGATGACTCAGGCACCCACGGCATTACTGTGGCAGGCTGGCCCTCAGTTTCCCCATCAGTAAAGGAAGAGATGGGGTCAAGGGGCCCAGGCCTCCTCCCAGATCTGAGACCTTCGCATCAGGCTGTCTGTATTCAGAGGAAGCCGGGGATGGCAGCTCCCAGCCGTGGGCTCGGCCTTCATTCACCGTACAGGCTCATCCACTCACCCAGTGAACCCTCCCGAGTCCCTTCATGAGGGCGGCCTCGCAGGGACTTTGGTCTTGGCTCTGCCCTGTCCTGGCCTTAGGACCCTGGGTGAGCTGAGGCAACCCAGTTTCCTGGTCTGTGACTCCAGGCTCTGTCCTCACCCCATCGCCCCCCATCGTGGCACAGGTTCGAGGGTGTTGGCTTGCCTGGCCTCCTGAGGGCCTTCTGGGGTTAAAGTCTTCTATCCTGAGGCTGAGACCAGGGCCGGGAAGGAGGCTCAGCCCCTGTGGACTTTATCCTCCCTCTCCACGGCTGAGTCTTGATTTACAGCTGGAAGGGCAGACGGAGGCATCTTGGTGTATACACAGCCCTGCTGGGCCACATCCCGGGTCTCCTCCCTCTGCGAAGCCACAGCAGGGGTGCCTTCCGAAAGCCCTCTGGATTGAGGCAGCAGGGTCTATGGTGGAACCTGCCCCGGCGTCGCCAACGCCCCTAGGACCCTAGCACACTGACTGGGGAGCATCCCTGTGTCGTTTCTGCCCAGAGAGGAGCAGAGGCCAGGCTGCTGCTCTGGGAGGCGAGTGTCATGCCTGGGAACACAGCGGGGACCCCAGGGAGGGAGAGCAGGTGTTTGCTCCCTGGGCTCTGCCTGGTGGTCCTGAGAGCAGTCCTGACTGTTGCGAAGGCTGTTTTTTGGTGGCTTCCTTAGGGTCCTCGCTGTGCTCTCGGTCCCAGCACCGTCTGCTCTCCTTCCTGGTTATTCGAATGACCTGGCTCCTGTTGCTGTGTCCCGGGTCCTTGCCTCCCCTGAGACGGACTCTGTTCAGGCTAGACTGCCTCAAGGGACCCGCTTCAGTCTATTTGTGGCAGAAAAGGTTAGCTGGCTCCTGGGAAATGTCAGGGGATAAGTCAAAGCTGGCCAGCGGCAAGGCCCAGTGAGGCCCTGTCATCTTATGACTCAGTTTTCTTAATCAGTCGAGGAGAAAAACAAGCAATGAAGGATTTTCCATGGCAACCACCAGCAGGGCAGTGTTGTCTCCCTACTTGAGCTTTTTTAAGAGGAGGGGTCTGGCCAGAGGCTGCTGACTCTGGCCCCAGAGGGCAGGGGTCGAGTGTCCTGGAGTGTGACTCCCAGGCACCCGGGCTTGGGCTGGGCCCCTGGAGCAGGCGCAGCTAATGTGGCCAATCTACTCCTTCACACTCATGGAGCAAATGGGGAAACAACCCAGAGAGGGGCAGCCCAGGAAGCAAATTTGTAGAGCCTGACCCTCTGAGAGATCTGTCAGAAGGATACTAGTCTTCTAAACCAGAAACTTATTCATATAATAATAATAATGTTTATAATAATAACATTATTAATTCCTTCACCATCCACCCACTTACTCACCCTCTTACCCATCTGTCCATTCAACTCATCCACGCCCACATCCAGCCAGCTTCCATCCTATCATACATTCATCCACCTACCCGTCCACTCCTTCTTCCTTCCTTTCATCACGAACCATCCTCTCACTCATTCATTCATCCATCCACCCACCCATCCATCTACCCATTCATCCACCCATTCATTTATTTACTCACTCTCCCATCAACCCATCCATTCATCCTTTCTTTCTTTCATCATCCGTCTATCCACCCATCCATCCATTCATCCACATATTCGCCCACCCATTCATTATTCACTTATCTATCCATGCTTCCACCCATCCATCCATTCATCCACCTATTCTATTCACCCACCTATCCATTCATGCTTTCTTTCTTTCATCACCCATCCATCCATCCATCCATCCATCCATCCATCCATCCATCCATCCACCTATTCCATTCACCCACCTATCCATTCATTCACTCACTCATCCATCCATCCACCCATCCGTCCTCCCTTTCTTTCATCACCCACCCATCCATTCACTCACCCATCATCCATCCACCCAGCCAGCCAGCTTCCATGTCTACATCCAACTACTCACTCATCCATTCACCCACCAACCTAACTAAACTTGTTTCCTCCCATGTAACACAATACTTATCCACCCATTCATCCGTCAACCTACCCAACCACCCCATAACACGCCCACATCCTTCCCTTTACCCATCTGTACACATACTTATCTACCTCTCCTATACCCATATACCCATGACATCCACCCACCCATTCATGCATGATCCTCCTACACATTCACTCACTTACCCATTGACTGCTTCACCTACTTATCCCCTACTCCCCATTCACCCATACACTCATAAAACTTCTATCCATCCATTCTATCCACCTACTCAAACAACCACCTATCAAGCCATCTACCCATCAGACTGTGGTCCACCCACCTATCCATCCACCCATCTACCCATCTACCCACTGACCCATCATCCATCCTCTATCCACCCATCTATCCATCCATCCATCCAAACACCACACATCACTGGTATGACTTTAGAAGCTTTGTCCACAGATTCCAACTCAGCTTTGAGATTTGGATCATCCAAATTTGCTTCCTGGGCTGCCCCTCTGGTCTGTTTCCCCATCTGCTCCACGAGTATGAAGGAGTAGATCAGCCAGATTAGCTGCGCCTGCTTCAGGACTCCAGCCAAGTTTGGGTGTCTGGGAGCCACACTCCAGGTCTCACCAGGAAGACTATGCCAATCATGGAGAAGTCTGATAAATCCAAAACCCATTTGAACCCCCTGGGTGGGGTTTATAGATGTGCATGAAAGGAATAGGATCAAGTTCTATATGGGGTCGAGGGCTCAAAACCAAACTCTAAGATCTGGAGTCCCTGTAACAAAACATAAATAGGCTTCTGCAACTCCCGTCTGTGTGGTAGATGAAAATACCATCGGTACACTGACTGATAATGCTAGTATTTTCTAACCTCCAATTACCTAGATAATGCTGCTCAAATCTCTTAGTTGTTTCCTCAGTGAAAAAAAAAATGTTTAAACCCAAAGGAATATTTAAATTAGGTACAGAAATGTTTTATGGTATCAACTTCCAGTATTCATAGTTTTGAGTGAAGGAGTCTGGGCATGTTTGGTATTATAAGCATTTGTGATGTTTAAGAGATTTGGGGTTATTAGAAGGACAGTTCGGCCTTTTAATTAAAATTTGAAATATATACTTAATTACTTGATTTAGACTTATGACTATCAGTTGAAATCATAAAGTTTATATAAAATGTTGGAACATTTAAGAGAATCTAAGTTTCATCATATTAGGAAGTTATGTTTTTAAATTTAAAAGAACTACTTAATTTGGGAAAATTTGTCAGGCAAGATCTAATATATTAAGTTTGTTAATGTAATTAAGTTTTTGAAGGTGTTTTATTAAGTAGTAGGAACTACTGCTAATGAAATAACTTTTAGAAAGAGTTTTGAGATTTCTTAAACTTATAATGATAAGATTTGTAGATTCAGCTCAATAGTTTAAGGGAGAAAAACATACGTTTCTGATTTTGTATCATCAGTACATACAAATTTTAATTTTTTAAAACCCAAAGTAATTTCTGAATAATCTATCATATGTGCAAAAAAAGCCTTTGAGGACATAAAATAAATATCACATTAGCACCATGCCGACTTATTCTCCCATCCATCCATCCAACCACTCACTTATTTACCCTTTACTCTCCCTTCTCTCTATCCTCCTATCCACCTGTCCTTTAACACTCCCACCTACCCACCCATTTATTCATCCATCCATCCATCCATCCATCCATCCATTTCCATCCTCCATCCATCCAACCATCCGTCCGTCCGTCCATCCATCCATCTATCCATCCATCACCCACCCACCTTTCCATTCATCATTCATCCACCCATTTCCATCCTCCAGTCATCCATCCATCCATCCATCCATCCATCCATCCATTTCCATCCTCCATCCATCCATCCATCCATCCATCCATTTCCATCCTCCATCCATCCATCTGTCCGTCCGACCATCCATCCATCCATCCATCCTTCCATCCATCCATCACCCACCCACCCACCTATCCATTCATCATTCATCCACCCATTTCCATCCTCCAATCATCCATCCATCCATCCACCCATCCATCCATCCATCCATCCATTTATCTACTTGTCCATTCACCCATTCACCTATCTACCTAGGAAATATTTATTAAAGGACCTAGTAGGCAGCAGACACTAGAAAAAAAGTACGTACACCTAAAGGGGAGCTGCTTCTGGACCCACAGACTTTTCTGAATTCTCAGTGTTGGGAGAGATTAGCCCTGTCCCTCTGCTCTGTCATTTTTCCTTGACTTTGCCATCTCGCCCCCTACAGTGATGTGGCGATCATGAGCACAGTGGTTAGCATGTGGGCTATGGTACCAATGGCCTGGGTTGAAATCCCACCCCTACTATTTGCTCGCTGGATGACATTGGTCCACGGAGACAAAGGAGTACCGAACTCATAGGCTCCTGGTGAGGACCACGGGTCAGTGCGTGTGGGTGTGTGTGGGAGCAGAGCCTGGACTGTGGCCTGCCCCTGCCAACACTGCCCGTGCTGAGCTACAGCCAGGCATCCTGCTAGATGCTGGCTCATCCCGACATGTGTGTGCATTGAGGCGGGGTAGCCTCTGGGGGTTCTGGACACAGACCAAAGTCCTGCTGCGGCTGTGAAGACAGCTAAGTGGGGCTGAATGTGTTGCTCTGAGAAATGAAGAGAAGGGGGTGGCTTTCCATTTTGAACAGCCTCTGCCCCACCAAAGGGAATCCAGTCTCTCTGGGGGCTTTCCTCTAAGCTCTCCCTGCACTGCCCTTAGGGCCTGACAGAGCCAGGTCTGGGCTGCAGGGACTGACCAGGAATAATGAGCTGGCCTTGGAAGGCACAGTAGACAGCCCATTCCCATAGCTCCTCCCAGGGAGCACAGGGTGCAGAGAGGCCTGAGGAGAGGCTGTTTGTGTCCCCAGCGTGGGTCCCTCAGGTACGGCCCCAGCCCTGGCTCCAGATGGGGCTCGAGAATCAGCCATCTTCCCTGCGTTCTGCAGGGCTGCCCTGGTCCTGCGGCCCC